>NC_041044.1:39729763-39896562 GCF_900634775.1 Gouania willdenowi
TTGAAAAAAATAATTGATGTTGTTACATCAAATTTCTCTATGTTCTCTCCCCTGACAGCCTCTGCACAGACTTTTTTTTTTTACTTTCTCTTCATTTACAGTGAAAGTGTGAGCCTGGGGTGAATTTGACTCGGTAAGAGCTTTTTCTCTCCATGTCGGTCTGTTGTGCAAAAGTTGAAATAGAACCTTGATTCCCTCAATTCAGCATTAATATACTGTATGTTTGGAGCGTTTGCAGAGAAATGATCCTTTTACCTAGCAGCCAAAGCATACTGAATTATCATCATGCACAAGGGTGAGTTTATGTAATATTCCCACTGCTTGGTTGAGATGAATTTATGGATGCAGAGAAAGTGTGATTTTCTTTGTTTCTTGCTGGTCTTTTTCTCCTGCACTCCACCATGAGCGGAGTCTGTTCATCTGGAGGACGATGAAAGGGTGACTTTTGCTCATTGATATAAATAAATGGAGAGTGAGAGAATTGGGGGCGGGGGGAGTTGAGGTCGTGTAGGAGGGGAGATACGCTTGGGGCAAAAGGAAGGATAAAAGAGAGGGATGAGCCGACTACAGGGAGGAGAAGAGGTGAATGGTGAGGACGAGAGAGAAAAAAAGTGGAGACGGATGGAGTAGAAAGAGAGAAGAAGAAAAGGGCAATGGACAAGCAGCACAAGTGGTAAAAAAAAAAGTAAAGAAAGCATGCAAGCAACTTGAGAACGCACGATCATGAAAATGAGATTTTCATCCATATGTAAGGTTATTTTCTACTCTTTTCCTGAATCTTTTAATTGAACAGCTTCAATAAGAGATGACGTGTAGTTTATTCTAAGTTCATGCAAACAGCTCACACACAGGTGAGTTTTAGAAGCGAAATTGAGAGTCGACGTTTTATCTTCTTTGGCTGGGCGTACCCCATACAATAGTTTGGTTGGTGCAAGATATTTGGGCCAGTTATCAGTCACACCACAGGCCAAGCCCTGCAACTGGGAATTCTGAGCTTTCACGTGGTAGAAGCAAAATGTGGGTGTGTGGGTATTGAGTCATAGTGACATGCCGCTAACATGCAACAGGTCTCCAGAAATAGGAACTGGTAGTTATAGAGAATTATGGTGTAACAATTCATTCATTAGATCGATGAATCAATTTACATTCCTACGATCCAACTGCATCAATCTGTGCTCGACAAGTAAGCCTTCTGGATGATATTGATCGATCTAAAATTGTTTTAAAGAGTAATCAATCGACTGTATCAAAACAAGATAATACATCATTGGATTTAAGCATTGTAGAATTCAAATGGGTGTGTTTTAAAAGCTCTTTTCACGATAAAGACGTATCGGCTGACAACAAACAAAACAGAAAAAACGTCCGGCAAGAAATTGACGTTTCTACTTTTAGGGTCAAGTGTGTGTAAACACTTTGGCTTTAACAAAGACGGAAATATTCTATAGGAGCCGCTCACTGTGTCGACCGTCAACCACCAGGATCTTCTGACAGCGTTCACTGCAGCAGCATCAGCACATGTAGCGTTAGTTCGTTAGCATTAGCTCTGCAGAAGCCTCATGATAACCATCAAGCTAAAAGGAAAAATATCACGTTTTACCACTTCTCATTTAACTTGAAAAGATCTTGGTTGCACTTGATTTTTTTAAATGAGTGTATTTTCATGTTGAAAAAACAAGCAGAAGAGTCAAGTAAACCTAATATGTATGTTAATTGAAAAGTGTTTGTTGCACTATACCCAAATAAGATGTGAATACATGTGCCATTAAATAGTGTTTACTTGTTTGTTTATGTCCATAATTAATTTATAGACAATTCCCTTACAAGAAACATAAAGACTCTATGAACCGCCACATGCACTGCTCAGTATTCAGGGATTTATTTAACTAACCGTATCACAACATGCAAAAATAAATATTTTACTGCCCTCAAAAAACCTGTAATTGTTTTTGCAAAAGTGTCAAATCGTAGAATTTCTAACATCTATTGTTCCTCACACCAGCCTCCCAGTCAATAATCAATCACCAGTTTGTCTGGATACTGTTTGGACCGTAACACTGTTCGGTAAAGTTGGCAGATATTCACAGATTGGGACTTCCAGCATAAATAACTCATCAACGAAACGTCATCGACAAAAATTACGCCTCTTTGCCTTTAGTGTGACGTGGACAACATGATACAACATCATTTTTATCAAATTCAGCAAAGTAAAAGTCTGCCCCCGTCTGTGGGTCCGCTCTGTGTGGTGAGCTTAAAACATGAAGCTCTCGTCCAGAGTTTCCCCGTAAATATCCAACTATCACACAAACAGAATATTTAATTTTAAAACAGAAAAAAAAAAACGCTACTTTTTTATTTTTCTGTATTTCTGTTTTGATTTTAAGTCACTAAAACAAAATAACTACACTGTTTATTTGTTATTATGATTTGGTTTTAAAGCGGAATAACCAAAGAACGAATGGTACACGGATTTGGCAAAAAAGTCACAGAATCGTTCCAAATGAACCAATATCGTCCATGAATCGAATCAACAACGACTTGTGATTCGAATCAAATTGTTGCTATAACGAATTGTTACACCTCTAATAGAGAAGAAACCTAAGTAATATATTTCACATATATTCTAACTACTATCGAAAGCTGTGATTGATTGAGTGTGCACGTATATGCTAACATGAATGTGCTGTTCAACAACAGACACATTTGGCTCCTGCCTACGCATGTTGGGATCTATTTGCATGCTGCTTGTCGGCAGAATTGCCCCTGGGTAGTTTTTGCTTTTTTTATGAACTCATCTGTCTACTTTACCTGTAAAGCCAGCAGAAATCCGTGGCTGATGCAGCACGTGCGTGCGTGTGCACTGAGTCTTAATCTCATCCACCTGCGCTTGTCTGAGAACATTTATATGAAGCACCAGTTAACCTTTCCTTCCTGTGTAAAGCCTTGGCGTTGTGACATTTTATTAACTGTGGCAGGTGATGTATTACCACACTTTCCACAATAAGATTACATTAATGCTCTCTCTGTTGCTCCTTAGTCACTTTCCCCAAGTCCTCCTTATCTACACTCCGCTTTCCCTACTTTTTCCTCTCCTGCTTCTCATTTTCTCCATCCTCCCCTATTACCTATTCCTTTCCTCCTTCCCACTTGACAGCCTCTACCTCCATAATTACACTAAAAGGGACACAAAGGTAGGAGGAAAAAGCCACAAGACACTGCAAGAGGAAGAAGATCTCAGCATAAACCGCTTTTTTTTATTTTGAGAGAAAGGCAAAAAGAACAAGCCGAGACATCCCAGGGAGAAGCAGATTTGGGAGATTGGCAGAGGAACAGAGGCAAGTGGAGAACTAGTGGGACGAGAAAATGTTTTATTCTGGAGGGAAAGGCTGTAAAAGCTCTTTAGCTTGCAATAGAGCACTCCTTAGCAGATAGAGATACCTGTGACGGCTTTGTCATCGTGGTCCTCCACATACATACATGGAGAAGGGCTTTAATAACAGCATCTTTCAGCACATCAATGATAGGTTGGTTTAAGCGATACTGTATGTGTGGGAAGCATAACAATATGGCTCAAAGCAAAGAACAAACCAGAAACACAAGTAAAAACAGTCATTTATTGAGACTTTTCCCATTTTCATATTCACCTCAAAAAGGCATAGTGAGGGATGAGTTGTGGGATAGTGATCCCTTCAACTCCTGCTGATAGATGAAGATCTAATGCATGATCGATGATGGGCTTGAGGAAAAGATGGACAGATGAGCAGATGGGTTCAAATAAAGATGAAAAATGGTGTATTTTTTTAATAAGAAATCCTATGTTCTCAAACACAAATTGCCTTTTTTCAAAAATCATGAATCATGAGCATAAAACACGTCCACAATAACTAAATGAAACGCTATCAATCTATAACATTCTGTTCTGATGACATGTTTACGCTTACATTTTTTTAAACTAGAACGTGTTCTGTACTACTCAAAAAGAACGTCATCTTACACTGGACTAACGACGCATCGCAACCAGCATTTCCACATGAGAATATACTGATACAAATATGCAGGACTTTTAACGTATGAGTAAATACAAGAGAAAAAAAAACTATTCATTAAGCAGATGTTTATGATCAGAGAGGGAAAATACAAGTTAGTACCTAGTTTTAAAGAACCCACCACTCATTTAAGATGTATGTACAGTATATTGTACAGTATATCCCTGTCTGTCAAGTTTGAAATAGTTGACATAAAGACACACAAATCTGAACAATTGATTTAAAAACAAATTTATATTCAATCAATCCTAGTCAGCTATAAAAAAATGAACAGCTGAATTTATGATTTGTACTTCATACGGAGAGATTTTTGTTGAGTTTGTTTAGTTTTTTGAGTTTTATTTAGTTTTTTCAGTTACAATTACGTTTTAAATTACCCATGTTCAATTACGATCACAGTGACCAGCAATTCTTCCAATTAAAATTGAATTACAATGATTTTATATCCTCAGAAACTAAAACTGCTTTCTCAATTACTAAAGTTCAATTAATCAATCACAATTACCGAGCCTTTAATAAAAACCTAATACAAGTTAACCTTCCTCTTGTGTTAGCTTTCTGTTAGCATCTCTTATGAAAACATGTCCTAAATCAGCTGTAAAATACACTAAAAACAAATATATATCATCTAATTTCTTTCCTATCTATTGATTACCTTGTTAAGCTTCCTATTTAATAAAGATATAGTTAATACTTAATATTTTTGGTTTGGACGTTTCAGCCTTTTTTGTATCAGTATACCCCTAGATTTATGTATTTTTTAAATGCTTGATATGAAACACATTCTATTAATTGTTAACTCTGTGTAGAAATGTACATAGAACTGTAACATGGTTCACCAGTTTGGCTTTAAATGAACAATTTTTATCAAATTTTCATGGCAATTACAAATACAAAGTCAAATATCTAAATTCAATTACAATTTAACTACAATTACAACAGCAACAGATTTTTAAAATGACATTTACAATTTTAATTATGACAAAAATGTAATTAATTATCAATTACGCAATTACAATTATAATTCTCCCCAACCCTGGTTGACGCAAATATCAATATAGTTTGATATAATTTTCATTCACCTGAACTTCTTTTTAATTAGTCATAGTTATCGACAACAACTCTGACGGAAATGTTTTGTCATAATTACCACTGGTTAGTCCAGAACAAAATGGCGGCGAATGCGTACCGTTCATAGCGGGGGTCATGTCCATTTTCTTGTATATTCCTATTTTTGTACATGTGACGTTTGCTTGTTTTTCACTGAGTGTGCTTGCTTGGCAGTCCAATTTCTTTTTTTTTTTTTACAAATAATATTTGTCTTCCAGCTTAAGCGAGCCCGGCAGAGTGAGTCATGATCCAAATAGTTTGATCCAGAGCTTACCTCATTCACATGTGCTTTTCAAAAGATTCAAGGTCACCATAATCAGTAGACTTAAAGTAGGAGAAATAAGACACACTGATAAAAAAAAGTAATGAATAAGGAGATAATTGAGATTGAACAATGAATATGAATAATATGTCTAAGAAAGAGGAGTTAGAGGGTCAGAGTCGTGGACAGTGAGCAGAGGATTGTGGGCCTGAGGGAGCAGGTCAGTGAGAAAGAAGGTCTTTTAAAGTGAATGAATCACAATGTGATCTGTGGATGTTAACACAAAATGCCCCTTTAGTTTAACTTTATATTTGTTTTGTGATTTAAAAAAATCGTTCAAAGACTACATTTATTTCTATATTACTTTTTCTAAGCAGAGAACAACGTTGGTCACAAATGTTGACTTTAATCCATGCCACCTGTTCAAATGCTGTCATAATAATCATCTAGTGGGATAACCTGGAAAGTTGCTAAAACTAGCGATTTAATTATTGTTATAAAGACATGTATTGCATATGCCCCATCACAACCTAGGGGATCAAAATCACAGCATCGGGGGCCCCTATGCTTAACGGCGCTGGTGAGAACCCTGCACTGTTATTATAAATGTTAAAAATAGAAAGTGAAAAAGTTTTGGTTCAGAATGATGTAAAAACACTTCTAAGGGACTCCACATCCCACAATGCAAGCATGAAACTTTGTCAATAAGATAGTGTTTAGAGTAAAGATTAAAACAAAGGCAGTGGCTATCCGTACGGTTGTCGTATCAATATACCGACATTCTATCCGTACGCAGTGCCCCTCATTGGCCAGTTTAGGTCACGTGACTAAGACTAAACCTAACCGTAAACCTAAAAATTGTTGCGATATAGGGTTATAACTTAACCCTAACCCTTCACCTAACCCTAAGACGCTACGTTCGTGTACTTCGGTAAACGTACCAATAACATTGGGGGTTGTCCGTACGGCAACCGTACGAATTGACACTTTCTAAAACAAACATTCGAGCGGCAACTGCATCCTTTTACATCTTGATTTTTGATTTATTGATCTATAAGGCCTAAACTGTCTTTATCTGATTAAAAAAGGTATGAAATCTAGTTCTTTTTAAACAGCATGCTCCTTGCAATGATAATTGTTCATTCAAGGTTAGCCAAAGTTAATTCCCCCATTAAACTATTAGAACTTGTACCTCTTGCATTCATTTTACAAGCAACATTTGAATGTGGTTGGTTCCACTGAGAGCAGGCCGTTCTCCAGTCACTCACCTTTATAGAGTCTGACATCAAACTGTTTTCCTCTGATTCATACTTCACATGCAATCATTTTGCTTTCCCTCCTGAAGCCTCCGAAATCCCGCCCCCTGTCTGTCCTCCCATTAGCTGATTGTGTTTTAATTTGGAGCAAGGAAGGATCTATTAGCAGTCGCTGACACAGTACCAGTGTACAGCAGGAAAAGGAGCATAGCAGCTCTGACAGTTTGTCCTCATTCATTCAGTCACCCGCTGAGCCACATGTACAGTACACACACACACACACACACACATGCACACACACTTTCAAAGAAAATTGAATACACCCACTTCAGGAAATGAAACTAGTCAAACATCTCAAGCCTGGCACAGATGGTAACACTGAGAAACACGACGATGCACACGAGTGAAGCAGTTTGTTCCTGGTTCCACACCATCTGGTTAAAAAAGTTTCATGTGTGCTGACACTCTGATCACATATTCACAAAGTGGCTGGAATTGAGAGAGGAAAAAAGGAAGAGAGGAGGCACGGAGATGGAGTTAATTGCAGTCACGGGAGATGTCAAAGCATTACCAGTGTCTTCTATGCATTGGTGTTGACTGGCAGTTGGATAGAAGTCTTATCTCAAAGGAGGAAACTGCAGAAGAAAGGAAAAAAATGAGAGTTTTCCCTTTCTTCACTTGCAAAACCATGCCTAATCAATCTAAAGTTAGTTTAAACTTTTGCCATACATTCTTTCACTGTTCTGGTGTCTATCCTACTAAGAGTGACATCAACAGAGATGATGAAGTTTTATGGTAACAGGAAGGAGAGGAGAACTGTTTCCTGCACAATAACTGACAGGGTTAAAGAAGAGGAGAGAAGTTGTTCTCCTTCTGTGACGATGTGGTCCTTAGGTGAGTCATTAACTCAAGATTGGACCAGAAAAACCATATATAATCATTTAGTTTGATTTAGGCACTTAGGTTTTCTCCCTCGGTCTAAAACCTTTAATCCTAGGTTTGTCCCTGTAAAGCAAAAATACTTTTGTGTTGTGAGTTTGTCACACTTCAGAAACATGTCGTTGACCACTGAGCCAAATTTGAAAGATGAAAAAAATCGCTAAGTATATAAACTCATGAAAAAACAAGCACTTCTTTCTGCTTTGAGACGCTGGGGGCGTGTCAGTCAGAGGCGCTGGAACAACGCCCACGCACGGAAAGGGCGCCGCCTCTGTGTATTAACCCTATGGGAGTGTCCTGTGTCTATGGAGAACAATGTGAAAGTTGCACTAGCGTTGATAGACCCGCCCATTAATTCCGGAACACAGAAATTTGAAACACAGTTTTTGAAGCCATGTACATCTTTTAAGGAATACATTATTGACCTATTTAATGTATTTAGAAGGAAATGTCAGAATTTGCTTTACAGAGAATTTAAGTAATTCCGAGATAAGAATTTGTTCGCCCATTTTTCTCTTCTTCGTCGAGTTTTCCTCCTTCCATTTTTTTTAATTTCATGCTTCTGTCTTTATTTACTACACTAACAAACTTGAAGCTATTCTAGGCCACAACTGCATTAGGTACTTGCTGTACTTTAGCTCAAACTTCTCTTCATGCTGATCACATTTATGTATCAAAGATACCAACGCTGCAAGAGGCTCTACTTTCATGTGGTAAAACTTGCTTATAACTCTCTCAAAGCTGCGAAGCTCAAGCAGAATATTAACACTTTACATTATTGACCTCCTTCTTACACGCCTCGATGTCACTTTTCAGACTTTTCTTTGTTTCTCCTGAAAACGATAAAATCAAGTGAAGAAAGCTTAACATTTCCACACGAGGTTAAAAGTTGGAGGTTTGTTGGACTCCAAAGGCCTCAGTGTCAACACGATGGAGATAGTGCTTGTTTACACTTGAGTTGCCTTTGTTTATTCTATGGTCTGTCTATTCTTTTGTGAATCAGAAGTTTTTGTCTATTTTGTATAACTCACTGATTGTTCCATATCTGTCTTATTATATTGGAGTACAATTTTTCTTTTACAGAACGAGCACTGAGAATCATCAGTGGAAGTAGATACAGGGAATATACAAAAATAGCAAAAATTATTAACATTTCCTAATTTAATAGAATACAACATTTAAAAAAAAAAAAAAAAAAAAACATGTACAAAGCTTGTTAAAAAATATTACCCACAAACCTGCAAAAAAATAATTAAGAGAGAAAGTAATTATACTACTCAAGGAATAGAAATATTGAAAAAAATGCAAATTGGAATTGGTGATAAAAGAAAAGAGTATGGAACAATCTAAATGATGTCATCAAATAGTCAAGATCACCTAATATGTTCAAAAAGAAATATGAGCCAGAAGTGTAACTGTATTGTGGTTTTAAATGATGACGGTGACTGTGCTACTGTTTGCCTTTGTTTAATGTCATAACTTTTTTATGCAGGGGCAGATGTTATACTTCTCTCTCCTCTTTTTCATTCATATAATATACAATTTTCAATGTGGAGGAGAAATACATTTGTTTCAATGTCTTGAATAATAATACATTTTATTTAAAAGCGCTTTTCGAGACACACAGACACTTCACAAGTAAAAACAAAGTAGCAAAAACCGTGGTTTAAACAAAAATATAAATCAAAAAAAATAAAGAACATCAGTAAAAATAAAGGCAGGAAACGAGTATTAATAAATGGATGGTTAAATGTTGAAAGCTGAGTGAAATAAATAAACATACATGTGACCTGGTTTACCACACCAGTCTATTTATTTCTTCATGATAAATGAACTCGGTGTTGAACGTAAATGCAATATGCTTTAACTCCAAGGGTAGCCTTCATTTTTACCCCTTCATTCCTTGTGCAGACATCTGCCAAGAAAAAGTACAGACTTGTTAAAACCTCATATTTTCTCTGCTATTATTTAGCAACTCCTTGGAGAAAGCACTTTTAGGGCTTTTCTGTTGCAGCTTGCAGTCCTTGTTCTTCTTCTTCTTCTGGTTTATCCAAGACCTGAGTTATTTCACCATTTGACCAGATTGTGCTGGGATTGTTGGAAGGCCAGTTTCTGTTTTGTCAGCTGCGCTGTCTTCAGTCCACCCGGGAGACAACAAAGCTGCCATCCTGCTCCAAACACCACCAGCATACAAACAAATGGGGAGTCACAGACGAGTGGGCGGTTGCTTAACTTTCACATCACAGCGCACAACAAGAAGAAGAAGAAGAACCGTCCAGATTCAGACATGAGCATAACTCTTGAAAATGTGGAGAATGACAAATACTCTAAACATGTAAAGCACTTTGGAGTGTATCCTTGTGCATGAAAAGTGGTTTTTAGTTCAAATTTGATCGATTGACTTTTTTCCACATTTTAAATGTGGATAACAAATGAGCCACTTGATATCAAGGCTGCATGCTTTTGATTTCCAACTAAAGATTTTAGTGTAACCTTTTAATCATCATTAATCAAGCAAATAAATTGTGACAGGAATAGTGTTTTGAGTATGAATGTTTATCATCAGGTCTATTCTATGATCTGTGGCTGTAGTCTTTTCCTTTTATTTTGAAAGGATGCCTGTTTCTCGTCCTTGCCGTGGTCATGCCGTTCCCAACGTCTTCTCAACTGTCTACCTTTTTTCTCAATTTTCTCCTTAAATGTGTTGCCTGGTATGAAGGGATGTTACTGTAACACGTTGCCTACGTCCAGGGGTGGACTGAACATCTGGGATAGCGGGCATTGTCCCGGTGGGCCGTCAACCCGAAGGGGGCCGGTCCGGTCCGGTTCGTTACGTTCTTGTTTTGTTTTTTGACAAACGAGTGGAGGCAGACATGTTAATAGGTGGCCCAAAATGGTCCAAAAGTGTCAAAAACGAGGCAAGAAAAGAGTGTAAAGTGACTAAAATGTGCCAAAAGTGGTCATGAGTGTCCAGGGAAAATGAAGAGGAACCAGGTGGTGTGTAATGGCAAAGGGTAGCTTTATTGAGCAAAATGTACCAAACAATAGTGAAAAAGGGCAAAAATATGGAATAAAAAGAGGCAAATTGGAGGGTTAAAAGAAAACGAGTGGGTTTTATTGGGCAAAGATTCGCATATTTGGATGAAAAGTGGCCAACAAAAAATTATAGAGGACAAAAATAGGATAAGTGTCAAACGTAACAAATAAAAATTGACAAAAATTAGAAAAGAGCGACAAAGGAAGTTACAAAATGGCCAAAGGAAATAGGTCAAAAGGGGTTAAAAAGTGTCCCCCTTTTAAGGTTTTTTGAGGGAATGATAATTAAAACTAAGACAAAGAGCTACATGTTGAGCATCACTGACTTAATAATGGGGTCACAGGAACTTTTCAATATGTTATTTAAACAGCCAGGCCACACAAATCAGCTTTACTGTAATCATTTGTTTATTTTATTTTACTTTATCTTTAGAAAGGTTTACATCCAAACACAGTTTTTGTAGCTTGTTGTACAGCCCTAAAATTGGGCCCTCGTAACAGAAGCTTTTTATAAATCATCCTCAAACTTTTCATCTCTTCAAATAAATGCAAATTTTTGGATTTTAACATATACATTGTAATGAGAAACAAGTAGCCAAAGGGAGGGAGAAAGCCTTCTATTCTTTGTGGCATACTAAAGTACAGCCAACCCAACATACTGGAGACCAAAAGTCCTCCAACAGATGGCAGGATGCCCACAAATCCCTGATCTCACCAACAAAGTGTGTCGAGGATTAAGCCTGGGAGAGAGAACGCAGAGAACACCTTGCTAAGGAGTTTCTGAGAACAATTCTTGTTGCATAATGGCTTAGTTGTTTCCCATTTAAACTGAATTTAATGTACAATGTCCTTTAGAAATGTAGAGTTACTTGAAAGGAGGTACTTGGTAATACATGGTAGTTGTGAATCATACACCATTTCCGTTTGCATATGCCAGGCAAGTCTTTAAATCGCTTTTACTGAGGCACTGAAAAGTCACTATTTAGTTGCGAGTCAAAGTTATTAAAAACAATGTATATTTAATAACCCACTTGTTTCTCTGTTTTGTATAAACTCACAAACTGTTGACAGGATTCCAGCAAACATCTGGACTTTATTCAACTGAATGGTACTCTAGCATAACTAAGCCAATTACGGTCTGTTGTCAAAGATGTCATTTAGAAATGTTCTCCGTTGCGTTGATTGATTTGCCTAATGGCTGCCACGGAATTAACTGAGACATTGGAGATAAATTGTCACTGCACTGCTCATCCAATGACTCTCAAACTATTGATTAGTTCCTTATCTTGCCTAATAAGATGTTCTTAATGGAAAAAAGGATGAGTGAAGTAATTATTCAGATGCTGACTGTTGCCTGTTTGACATAAAACTCCTGTAGAAATCAGAAGACTATGAAAAACCCAGGTTAAAGGCAGTGACTATAAAGCTGTATTTTTATGGACTGAGGAAACAAAGACAGTAGAGAAGTCATAGCATTAGCTTGTGAACTGTCTGTCTTGAAACCTTAACAGCATATTAGTCTAAAAGAGGCAAAATGTCATATATTTGCTTTTAATGGAGAGTATGATAAGTTTCTGGTGAAAAAAATATACTTTTTAACATTAAATTATTGAAAAGACACAAGCTTTGAGTACTTGTAGAGCAGAGATGGGCGACTTTTAACACAACTGTGTTTGTCTAATCAGAGGGCCACATTGTTTACATTCAGGTCAGTGTTTTAAATAATGACCAAATTGAGCTTTAATACAGCTAAGAACAAAAGGTTTGTGTATTTTTTATGTTGTTTTGTATGTTTTTGAAATCATTTTGAGTTGTTGTTTTGTGTGTTATGAGTCATTATGTTTATTCTTATTATTTTGTAGGGTTCTTTTTGAGTCATTTTTGTGTATTTCTGTTGTCGTGATAGTTATCCTTTTGTATATATTTCTGTAATTTTCCTTGCTATTCTAGGTAATTTTGTATTTATTTTTGTAAGTTTTGCTGTTGTATTTTGTATTTTTCTGTTATACTGTGCGTTTTCTTTGTTGGCCACACAAACTCACACCGAGGGCCGTAAGTGGCCCCTGGACCACCAGTTCCCCATGTTGGTTGGAGAGAAACTCCGGAGTTCTTTAAAAAAAAACACTCAGTATGATGCATCACAAGTCAATACAAATAAAAAAAAAGGTCCGTCCACACGGGACAACCACACAGTTGTAGGCACAGCGAGAACCACAGGTTGGGAAGACTCACTGGCCTCTCATACACAAGGCAATTCAAATGAATTAACAGGTGCAATAAAAAACATTAAACTACAATAAAAGCGCAACATTAAACAGAGTTCCTGTCCCTTATTGTTGCTACATGTTTTCTTTCCATCCCTCTTTGTTCCTTAGACTATTGTCATGTCTGATATTTGGACTTTTTTAAATTTTCTTTATAAATATATATATATATATATATATATTAATTTGCAAGGGAAAAAGTGTGAACATGCATCACCTACTATAAAGGGTTTCTGTTGTTGTTACAGAAAGAGGCCAATAATATTTCACACAATATGACATAAATAGAAAGTGAAAACTATGTCTGATTCTATTACACTGCTGAGTATAGCTTAGCAGGTGATGTGCAGGTCTTTACAGGTGTGTACTTTAGACCTTTATCTGTCTAGCAAAAAAGAAAGAAAGGACCAGTAGCTAGATTAAGTAGTGAGTCGGAGTTGTAGATTAGCATCATGCTGGTCATTGTTAGCCAGTTTGAGGATGTTTTTGTATGATACTTCTATTTTGTACCATACGTGGAGTTTGATCAAAGGTTTTCATTTCAGTTTTCCCAAATTCATTTGAAAATTATTTTTTTTTTCAATACAATGTGCCATAAAACACAGTGAACAAAATATATATGAATTAATTTGTTGG
Source organism: Gouania willdenowi (assembly GCF_900634775.1). Lineage (NCBI taxonomy): Eukaryota > Metazoa > Chordata > Actinopteri > Blenniiformes > Gobiesocidae > Gouania > Gouania willdenowi. The sequence goes on from NC_041044.1 coordinate 39,743,313, forward strand.
GTTTTTTTTTAAAATACAAGGTATTTTTTTGGCACTTGAGTCATGTGACCATCGTCTTCATTTCAAGGCTACAGCCAACATCTTGCATCTAATTTTTTTCATGAAATAGTCTTCTGCTGCTTTGATTCTAACATTTACTGTCACATGTCACAGATGTTAGTTCTACCTCAGGTGTGTAGTACAAGTTTTCAGTGTCCCAAACTTTTGAGACTTTAGGTTGGTTCTTCTTCTGTTGTGCAATTCTTCTTCACAATGTAAATGGTGAAGTGACACTGCACCCAGTGAACAAAATATATATGAATTAATTTGTTGTTTTATTTTTAAAATACAAGGTATTTTTTGGCACTTGAGTCATGTGACCATCGTCTTCCTTTCAAGGCTACAGCCAACATCTTGCATCTAATTTTTTTCATGAAATAGTCTTCTGCTGCTTTGATTCTAACATTTACTGTCACATGTCACAGATGTTAGTTCTACCTCAGGTGTGTAGTACAAGTTTTCAGTGTCCCAAACTTTTGAGACTTTAGGTTGGTTCTTCTTCTGTTGCACAATTCTTCTTCACAATGTAAATGGTGAAGTGACACTGCACCCATCAGTTCATGTATGGTACTGCAGCCAAAATGAAGCAGAAACCGAATCTCGAGACAGTCTATATCATGGTTGGGGTCAATTGTAATTGTAATTTAAGAATATCTGTTGCTGTTGTGATTGTAAATAAACTGCAATTGAGTTCAGATAATTAACTTTGTAATTGTAATTGCTATGAAAATTCGATACAAATTGTCAATTGTAATTTAATGCAAAACTTGTTAACCATGTTACAGTTCTATGTACAGTTCTACACATTTATTAAAATGTGTTTTTATGTTTATGTTTTCAGAAGCTTTTCCACATTTTACCCTTTAAAAAAAAAAATAAAAATTGAGGGGTATACTGTCACAAAAAAGGCTCAGAAGTCCACGTCAAAAATATTAAAACCTACATTTTCATTGATTAGGAAGCCTAACAAGGTAAGCAGTAGATAGGAAACAAATCAGATGATATATATTTGTTTTTAGTGTATTTTACAGCAAATTTAGAACCTGATATTATAAGAGATGCTAACAGAAAGCTAACACAAAAGGAAGGTTGATTGAGAACATAATTGTAATTGACTTTCTGAGGATTAAAAACTAAATGTAATTTCATTGTAATTGGAAAAAAATGCTGGCAACGGTTTTTGTAATTGAACATGGGTAATGAAAAACGTAATTGTGACTCAAACCCTGGTCTATAAATTTAATTCTATTTTTTTTTTCTTTTGCTCCCCCCGGCAAGAATCGCAAACTATGTGTTGTACATTATCAATGAGGCCAAAAAGGGCTGAAAAAGCTAAAAAAGCATAAGTTATTTCATGGTTTGAAACTGAAAAACTTCAAATTCAAGCTTGACACTGTTTCATATTTTGAGTGCAATCCAGAATTCTCCTGTGTGGTACAGTTCCTGTGGTAGACGAGGTGCGGATGTTGATAGAATGCATTGGAATATGATTTCAGGACTCGTAATGCAGGGAAGGCAACCATGACACCTAACCCAGATAAATACAGTAATTATCAGCGCCGCCTCTCGCAGCTCACCCGTCTACCGATTGTCTGTCGTATCCATCATTTCTGCACAAACACACGCGTGCTGCCATGGACACCACACACACACAGCCTTTCCATGTGTCAAATCAGTATCCATCATGACAAGTCAAAGTGAGATTTAGTGCAGAGCCCTAACAGGATAAGCGCACTGTGGGTGAGTTCATATTAAATTGTCTACTGAAGTGGGCCAGATTGCGTTAGGCCAGTCTATCCATTCATCTGCGCTAATGCTTTTTCTGCCATCATCTATTTTCTGGACTGAAGCAGACTCGAGAGAGAAGAACCAGGGCCCCGGAGAGGGAACAGAGGTGAAAACTCGAGAAGAAAGGACGGATTCATGATGATGTAACAAAAAGATATCAGTAGGAGAAGAAGAAGAGAAAAAAAACAAAAGGAATTCAAAATTAGAAGAAAATGAAAGAAGATGCAGGGTGGATTTTGACAACTAATGACGAAATTGGTCTTATTTTGTTCACTGCATCCAATTAGCGACATCGGAGTGAAACATTTGTCCCTGTTTTAAATGAGCAAGCTCACCCAGCGTCTTTTGTTAAAGCAACACCACTCAACGCGACCTAATGGAGCGGCTCGGCATGCCGTGCACTGCACATGGCAGGAGTTCTGTTAAAAAGCCTCAGTGGTAATGAGCTGGAGGGGGTGAAAACACACACACACATACATGCACGTGTGGACAAACCCGCTGTGGCACGCCCACATACAGAGACACACCAGCATCCCAGCACACCAATACCCAACCAGCGCACTTTAATTTCGCCTCGGTTGCTTTTTACATGTGTGTTGCTATGGCAACAGTGTGATTTATTTCCCAATTAAGAGCTAGTGAACTCACTTACAAGCAGCAATATCAAGCAGCACATAAATTATCTTCAATGCAGTTTGCTTGCGGGAGCATCAACAGTTTAAAATTTCCTAAACAAGCCAACTTTTTTTGACGTGACTTTGCTGCGTTTCTCTGTTTAACACAAATGCTCTCTAATAATTATACACCTCATCTAATAAGCAATTAATGGAGTTTCTAAAAACGCATGAGACTCAGCAGGGTTCACATCCAATAAGCACCTTTTTCATCCATCGAGCTTCAAATGGAGATAAACAACGTGCAAATGAATGAGAGTCGGGAGGCAGGTGGGAATGTAATGGAATCAATTAGGCAAACCCGTGATTTATTTTCTGTGTTGATAAGCACGAAAGCTTGCTTTGGTTTCTTCTCCTTCGCACTGATAGCATTTGTTCTAATGTTTAGGCGGTGATAACACATGGACGCCCAAACTTCTTGTGACAAACAGAGTTGGTGCCTGTCTTTATGTTTACATGTGCTGTGTGTGTGTGTGTGTGTGTGTGTGTGTGTGTGTGTGTGTGTGTGTGTGTGTGTGTGTGTGTGTGTGTGTGTGTGTGTGTGTGTGTGTGTGTGTGTGTGTGTGTGTGTGTGTGTGTGTGTGTGTGTGTTGGTGTGAGATCATTAAAATAAATGATTAGCTCAGATTATCAAATGCTCTTGCCACTGATTTATAGAAAGCCTTTTTTGTGTCTGCATGGAATAGATGATGGTATCTGTTTGTAATTTGTCTTCCCGTGGACATGAACAATGTGTGCAAGTACAAGAATTAGTGAATATGCAACAACCTAAATTGCAAAAGCAGCCCAAATAAATTCTATAATAAAACTAGGTATTCATTCATTTCATTTCATTTATTTGTTTTCTTTCGAGCAGGGCCAAGAAAACAAAAAAAAGCAAAAGGAACAGAAGAACTCTTTGTGTACAAGGAAACTCCACAGAGATGTTCATAATAATATATACGATCCATGTACACTTATAATTGCAATAATATGTTTGCTCAAAAGGGAGTGGGGAGAAGAAAGTCTTATTTAATCCAACCCCCATTTCATAATCATACAAGGTTCATCATATTGCTTCTGTCTGTTTGGACTTCTAGAAATACACAACACGTACTAAACACAAAAGGCAAAAAAAAAAAAAAAACAACATACTAAAAATCAGTAACAATACAATGTGAAATACCAACAATGGTGATAAATTACATTCAATGCAATTCGCATCTAAAGAAAACACTTTAGATGTATTAGGCCTAGTAGTTGCATTAAGCCCCGCCCATCACACTTTACTTGAAGTTTCATACATAACACATTAAAGCTGCACTACCTGATTTTTGAACCATGACAGAGGGGCGTGGCTGAATTTAAACTGTAAATCCTGTCCCCAACTCTGATAATCCCTCCCAGTCTCCTCCTCTCACAGATGTGCACGAAATCGCGCACGAGAGCTGAACGTGCACTACCGATAAAACACGTCACCACGCAAAAGGATGCACCCAAAATATAGGAAAATGGAACATTAGATTAACTGTCTAGAAGGAAAACAGCCACTTGCGTCGTCCAAAGTTAGTCCAATACTGAAAAGAAGTTTGCACCGTGCTCGCGCTTCACTATATATCGCGGCAGCCAATGAGGAGGATCCGTCACGGGCTCTACTCACCCCTCCTTTCTCTAAATCCTGTGATTGGAGCTGGAGGGGACGACTGACAAGATTTTGTCTTCTGGGGTTTTATTAATTAAAATGATTAATTACAAAGCACAGAGCACGCAGACGTACAACTTTTTCAGAAATTATTACTTTTACTATATACAATATGATGCTAATAAGATTTTTTTTTTTTATTTAAAGAAAATAAATTGAGTACCCCAAATTTTAACATTACACTATTATTATTATGACATGACACCTGTCATTAGCATGAATAAGGTGTCATGGAGGCTTTCATTAAGTGTTGTTCATTACCCTAACCTTACCTAACCCCAGTAGATCCCTCCACCTAACGCAAAAAATGCCAACATAGCTCCAAAGGTGTCATAATTTAGCGAATAACACCTATTGACAGCCTTCATTACACCTTATTCATGCTAATAACAGATAATGATGGCGTAATGTCAGCTTTATGTATAAATCTCTGCAGTGTTTCTTGAGCAGCAGATGTTATTTAGTTCTTATTAGTACATTTTGTCTCTCACACCTTCATTCCAAATACCTTTCATGTCATCAGCCCTCGTGAATACATCTCTGACAGACTTCAGCTGTAATCATGTCAGTGCATAGTCACAAACACTACGGCGTGCACACTATAGTATGCATTCAAGTCCAGGTTGTTTGTTTGCCGACTTGGCCCCAGTTCTATCCACAACTGTGTCCTTCTGAGTAAAGATAAGAGATGTTTGATATTAGCTTTTTATTTATATCCGCTATGCCGATATGGTTCAACACTGCATTTCCGATATTAACTGATACCGATATATACACAGGCCTCCTCCCCAATCTAATTTTAGGTCACATTATATAAGGTGACCATATTTTGATTTCCAAAGAAGAGGAAAAATTGGGGCGACCTCGGCATACTCAAAATACGCTACCTACATTACCTTGTAAAAATACCTTGATAAAAAAGTTGATTTTGTCCATAAGGTTTAAAAATCCCTTTCTCTCTTTATAACAAAAACTTGAAGAAAATGACTGAAGTCAATCACCTTGATTACATTATAACAATCTGTCCTTGAATAATTTCATGTATACCTTCTTAAAATCTATTATTGAAACATTGAGAAACATATCCTCTTAGAAATGAAGAAAAAAAAAAAGTGAAAAACAAAACAAAAATTCAAAGCTTACAGGACAGTAAATAATCATGAAATATACACCAATACTGTAAATAACTGTGAAAGTTTCAACCCCATGGTCCCATGCTGACTCTGAGATTTATTCTGTCTGTTGTCTGTGGAGACGGGAGGTGATGAGGTGAAGACCAGATGATGGAAACTTTACCTTAACTTTCTATATTCCAAGTTTCTCCCAGTGACTCATTTTTAAATCTCTCTTTGAACCTCCATGGAGGTTTTATCATTCAGGAAGATCTTCATGCTGATGTTTTTTTTAATTAAATCCACCGTTATTTGGTCTCTTTCAATTCATATTAAACTTTAATCTCTCTTCTCTTTTCCTAGTGTGTGACGATTTTGTCAAAACAAAGCGGCATCTTTAATAATTACGTTACATTTGAGTAAAATAACCGTAATGACACCCTGTTAGCTTCAGGAAACTGGTGGAATTCCTCAAATAGAGCAAATATTAGCGGAGCTACGGTCATTTAATTTAACGTGTTCCCCTAGTTCAGGGTCCCTGGGAGACCAGGACAATTTGATGAGTTTGTAAAATCCGGCGTGTAAAGAGGACATGTCTGGTACGCATTTGACATCAGGTCTGCAGAACTGTGTGGGAAATTCACGCCCAGAAAAGCAGTATAAAATGTATCACAAGGCAATAGATAGAAATGTGTGTGGGCTCATTCTCTTTGGTCTTGGGTGCTTCATCACCCATTAGCATTAAAAGACTTCAAATGTTATTTTTTCACAAATCCTGCCCTATGCTCCTTTAAGGAACACAAAGCTTAAGGCAGAGCAACACATCTAGTTTTCTCAATATTTATGAAAAAAAACGACCTTTGCACCACATTGTTACATTTTATGACAAACATTGGCCAATATCATCGGTAGGGCAGATAATATCAACCATCTGCAGTAAAGATGGATCAATACGATGTATTGTATTCAAGCAACCACAAAACTCTCATTGAGACAACCGTTTCTAATAACTATAATAACAATACCCAGCTACACTGATGACATAGCATTAAAGCAACTGCTGCTCAAGCCTCACATTTGCTCCTCTATATGAAATAAAAAAGCTGCTCAGTGCATTCTGACAATTTAATGTTCGAACCATGCTCCATAGCAATAAAAGAGCTAATACTCAGGGACCATGGAATACTTCAATGGTAAATAATGAATCAAATTAATTTATATAAAGCTTTTATCACCACCTAAGTAGTCCCAAAGTGCTTTACATATTCAGCCACATTCACCGATTCACACACATCCTCCCATCATGGTGACAAAGCTGCCATTAAAGGCACTAATACTCCATTAGGAACAACTTAGGGTTTAATATTTTGCATAAGGACACTTAGACGCATGGACATAAGAAATTATCAAAAGTGCTAAGAGTATCATTAGTGAGTGAAATATTGGACTATAAAAACAAAACGGCAATCCATGGTTTTCCATATAAACATGACATGTTTTCTGTCGTGATTTAAACAGAGATGTGAGACATGGTTTACAGCTCATATCCAGGGCTTTTGTTCTGAAAAGTTTGACGGGGAATAAAAAAAAGTTGATGAGCACATCCATGATGAGTAGAATGTCAAAATGCACCGTAATGTCCCTGATATTCTTAGAACTAACATCATAACCTCAAAGGAACTGGATGACATGTAACAAAGCACTAAGATGTCAGATAAAATTGTTATTTCACAATAAACCTTCTATGGGAGCTGAAAAAAAAAGACTTATCCTGATATGCAAACACTGATTGTTTGAATGAATGACGTAGTTTTATTATTCAGCTTTATGCCGATCGTCTAAAGTGCATTCATGTAATGGGTTACGTATCACTTTTAATATTTCCTAATCCATTCTGGTGAATCATTAGCAAATTTGTCTTTTATCTTGCTTATCTAATTTAAATTGAACATCCTAGCAGTTAGGAAAACACTAAAAGACATTTCCATTATGCAAAAACCATTGGAAGACGAGGCAAATGTACTGTATTTCTATAACCCATTTCATACAAAAGGCAATTAAATGTGCTTCACGTGATTAAAAAGTGCAACACAAAACTTTTAATGGTTTAAAAATTATAAAAACATTAAAATCAGCAGTGAAACATTTAAAATCAGCAGTAAAAACATTAAATCAACAATAATATGATTAGAATCCCCCTTTATATATGGATTTATATGCTAGTAGCAGAAATTTAAAGTGTATTCTGAGGCTGACTAAGAGAAAAAACACTTTAAAACTGGAGTAATAGGTTGTAGGCAGTATATTAGGCAGTATAGATCTTTTGTCACAGATCTATACTGCCCTGTCTTTGATGTTGTAGATCCTCTTTAAATTCGTTGTTTGGTTTCAGTCGTGGTTTTCCTGTTCCATTTTACTTTGACTATGAAACAGCTCACAGCAGCAGAATCAATGGCCGCATTTACATGAAAGCTGTAATTTAGAATAAAAGTCAAATCCTCTTTAAATTGACCTTGTAAACATTTATTTCCAAATAAAAATGGTAATTCAGAATTAATCTCAAATCCGAATTAGGTGGCTGGTATATTCTAATTTTGATTCTGAATTAAATAATTTCTCAATCTGGTAAACGCTTAATTCCGCTTTAAATTAATTCCAGTCGTTTTGCTCATGCTTGACTTGTTGCAATGACGCACTGGTGACGATAAATCCAAGATGGCCGCCCAGACTATTTATTTAATAAGAGCCTTAGAAGATGTGGACATAATGAAAAGAGTGGATGGATGGAAACATCTGGACATTCACACGGACATCGGTAAATGAAACAGGCTTCATCGGGGAAATCAAGCCTTGCACCAGGACGGGTGATACTAAAACCCGGAAAGATCCAGAAACATTTTGTAGACGGAGTAAATGCGTTCCCGTACTGCATGCACAGACTGTAATATCACCAAGTTTATCATTGTACCTGTTGACAGAGCTACTATCTTTACCAGGGAGAGATGAATTATTTCAGAATTTTAATGGCTTTTATTTACCAGTGATTGGTTCCTATCTCCTTTCTCATGCTCAGCTTACCAAAGTGAAACAGTGTGTTATTGTCCAGCTGCTGCTTTAAAACTACTATCAAAACAAAAATAGTTATTATGTGGTCGTATGTTGTCGCCGAAAACAAAAGGTTTGTTGTGTGTTTCCCAATAGATACGTCACATTCGCTCTAGGGGTGGGAACTTCTGGGTTACCTTACGATACGATACGCGATACACAGCTCGCAATAACAATTATCTCCAATAAAAAAAAAAAAAAAAAAAAAAAAAAAAACAATTATCTCCAATAATCTATGACATAACAAGAAAAAATACATTTTTTATTTCATATCTCTGAAAGACAATAAATTGAAAAAGTGTCCTATGAACAGTGACACTATTTTAGTGCAACATTTCTGTAAATAAGTGTTAACATATCAATGTAAATGAATAAGCATCTCCATTAGTGCTTTCTGTAAACAAAAAATAGGATCTTTCTTACCAGTGAGACCATTATAGTGTAATAATGCATATCAAGATATCGTCACACACCTAGTTCGCTCTCTGTCCAATCAGAACCCTTTCCAACCCCCAGACCTGAAGTGGAATTAACTAAAGCCGAATAAACCTGTTTTCCATGTAAACCTCAATTAGGAATTACTGTTTCCATGTAAACACGAAGCAGAACACTTTAATTCCGAATAATTACTTCTGAATTAAAAAACGTCATGTAACTGTGGCCATTGTCAAGCATTTTTCCTCTCATTTCTCTCATAAATGTGAAAGCTGTGAAGACTAATATCCCTTCTCTTGTTGTCTCTCGGCTGCAATTGACATTCACTGTGTTAACGTATTTACATTCACCAGAGTGGCCACACAATGGAAGTTTTTGGATAAAGTTGCTAATAAACTGATTGAAGTTTGCCTTTCATTGTGCACTGGGGAGGGGGGGATTGAATGGCCGCCAGAGAGCGTGCACAGCATTGTGTTGATAATTCCTGTTTCTCAGAACAATCCGACACGGTTTTTGGCATTACTCGTCTACGAATTGTTCCAGCTTCTTATTAGCTCCAGTATGAATCTTTCATTTGAGGCCTCTATCACAGAAACTAGGCAAAGTCATTACACTTTTCCCACTTTCTCAATCTTTTTTTCGTTCGTTTCATATTCAGAGATCAATCCTTTATTCCGCGCTTTCTATTTTTCATCACAACTTTATCCTCGTTCATACCCTCAAACGCTCCTTCAAACTTGAGGATACAAGAGACCCACATCTCTCCAATGAAAAAAAATGAAAAGAGAACTTGGTGCGGGGTGATCACCACAAAGTTTCTGACACAAAGAATCAGCCATAAGCTGCTGTTGAATGTTTTAAAGCTGGCTTGGCTCCTCTTTCTGAGGAGGAATAAGTCATTTTTTATGTCTAGTTGTCTATTGGGACGTTGTGTGGAAAGCAAAGGCGTTCACCTTTTTCTCCTCTCATCTATTCCCACTAATTAGTCAGAACTGGGTTTTTTTGGCGGGGACCAGAGGTGTAAAGAGTACTGATATATCCTACTCAAGTAGAAGGACTGTTACTCGATTGAAATTGTACTCAAGTAAAAGTACATCATAAAATACTCAAGCTTAATTGAGTAGTACTCAAGTAAAAGTTAATACTGTAGTTACTTTCACCCCCCCACGTTTATTTGCGGTAATAAATCTTGCCACGGTTCCCTTGCATACAGAAAACATCTCATGTATAAACTCTATTTGTACGGTTACCGTACGGACAAACCCCGGTGCTATTGGTATGTTTACCGAAGTAGATGTACGTAGCGTCTTAGGGTTAGGTTATAATCCTATATCGCAACAATTTTTAGAATTAGGGTTAGGTTTACAGTTAAACTGGCCAATGACTGACCTATCACGTGACCTAAACTGGCCAATGAGGGGTGCTGCGTATGGATAAAATGTCGATATATTGATACGGCAACCGTACAAATAGCCACTACCTAAACTTAAAAAGGAAGAGACCAAATGTTGCAAAATTAAAATTTATATTCCACAAAGGCATCTGTATAAAATAAAACCTTTTCCAAAAGTAAAATAATTTTTTATAGATTTTTGTCTATTGTGTGTTTTTGGAATCATCTTGGAGTTTCTGTTGTCTTCCATTGTGTTGTTTCGTGTATTTCTGTTGTCATTTTGAGTGTTTTGGTTGTTATTTTTTCATTTTTCTCCTATTTTGTAAGTTTTTTTATTTTCTGTGTTTTTGCTGTTCTTCATATTTGTCGTTTTGTGTATTTTTGTTGACATCTTTGTATGCTGTTGTTGCCATTTTGGATATTTTTCTCTTTTCTTGTCGTTTTTGTATTTTAGGAGTCATTTGTGTCCTATCATTTTTTTTGTTTTGTGTTTTTTGTCATCATTTTGAATGTTTTTCTATCATCTTGTGTTTTAGGAGTCATTTTTGTGTGGTTTTGTTGCCATTTTGGATATTTTTCTCTCATTTTTCAAATTTTGGTTTGTCATCAAATTGTACAGTTATTTTTTAAATTAAATTACACCAATGTATTTTCAGACTCTAAATATAGCTAAATTTATCAACTCTAAAATTGATAAAATAACCGTCATTCAATGCTGTTTTGGCGTTACGTTTAATCTGATTGGTCGGCTATGGTGTGATGCATTTAATTGTTGTTTGGTCATTTCATTTTTTGTAGTTTCACAATGTCTGGCGTTGATCATTTTAAAACAAAAATAAAAATAATTTACTCATTAATGGTTGTTACTTTAAAAAAAATGACTTTACTTCTTTTAAAATGTACGGTAACACTTTACTTGAAGTTTTATACATAAGGCTGACATTACGTCATTATTATGACATGACACCTGTCAATAGCATGAATACGGCATCAGGAAGGCTGTAATTAAGTATCGTTTGTTACCCAACCCCACTAGATCCCTCCACCTAACTCAAAAAATGCCAACATAGCTCCAAAGGTGTCATAATTTACCAAAAGACCCTTAATGACAGCCTTAATGACACCTTATTCATGCTGATGACAGATAATGACAGCGGAATGTCATTATCTAATGTACTTAAGTACAAGTAAAATGAATGATTTAGAAATATACTCAAAAAAGTACAAGTACCCATAAAAGCAACTCAATTACAGTAAAGTGAGTATTTGTAATCCATTACTTTCACCACTGGTGGGGGGACACATACAAACATGGCTGTGCAATACCACCTGTGTGTTTGTGTGTGTGTGACTTTATTATCAAAGCAGGTTGAGGATTGTGGTTTATTTTTGTAAATGTGTTTTTTTTTTTTTTGAAGCTGGCTGGATTAGAACGAGACTACCATTTGTGTCTAAATATGCATGTGATTTTTATTTATTTATTCTTTTTTTTTTTGCAGCGAGGCACCACAGGTGATGATCAGAACAGGACTTAAGCTGTAGCTCTCCAGGCCTAATCACTGCACCCATTTCAAAGGCAAAGAATGCCAATTAAAATGGATAGGGCTCAATATGGGCTTTTGGGGCTGCCACAGAGAGGAGCAACACAGCCAACATGAAAATCAATCAGCCTCCTGCTTCCCCAGCCAGAGGCAGCCGTTTGCGTTTCAGTCGTATGAAAGGACCCTGTGATAAAATAAATAAATAAAAAATTGCAAGCTCTGTGGGGAGTTGTACAGAGAGTAAAATGAAACTTACAAAGGGGTCATGGGGAGAAGTCGTCAAGTGTGTAACCGCTCCAATCATCATTTGCATGAGTATGTGATCTAAAGATCTGAGAGGTGAACTTGCCTTTGAGCAAGAACGTGACAAAAGCACTCCTCTACATCTCTTTGGGTATTAGCAGCTTTAGCTGCTGCTAGTTTGGTGCGAGGATCGATACCATCTCTGGTGGTGTTTGCACAACAACTGAGGAGCGCAAGAAAGCAACCAATTTAAGCTGTTGCTTCTGGTTGCTGTCCAAATAAGACACGTTTTCACACCTAACTCTAAGCAAAACAGCCAAAAGCTTGATGCTCCATCTGTTTGGATTTTACCTTATAATACAGACATCACACCGCGATTAGGAGAATAACAAAAACAAATAATGTAATTATAGAAAAACTTCTATCACAGCACATTATCAACATTCATGTTAGCATTTAGTTTTTATATTAATTGTGTGTTTTTCCATCGTTCTGTGTTAATTTGTTGCTGTCTTGCTCGTTATGAGGCATATTGTGTATTTGTGTTGTCCTTTTGTGTATTTTTCCTGTAAACTGTATGTTTTTTGGAGTCATATTGTGTATTTGTGTTGCCATTTTTATGCTTTTTGGAGTAATATTTGTGTATTTATGTTGTTAGAACTGTGTTATTAATGTTTTTCTTGTCTTTTGTGTACTTTTTCTCAATTTTCTTCAGTCATTTTGTGTATTTTTGTTGTTGTTTTGTGCTTTTTTGTATGTTTTTGGAGTATTTTCAATTTCTTTTCTTGTCTTTTACTATATTTTTAATTGCAACATTGTAATTCTTTCTATTATTTAATGTATTCTTGCTTTTGTTTTGTGTTTTCTGTCACTTTGTACCTTTACTTTGGGGGTCTCCAGTTGCCCATGTATGTTTTAACAGATATTACAGATTGATTATGTCTAGTGTGCATTAACTAAGGGTGAAAGAAAAAATAGATTCCATGATAATCGCAATATTTCACTGTGTGATTATCATATCGATCCAAAGAATGTTCAAATCGATTTTGATTTTTAAAGAATTGAAGAACTTAACAGAATCAGAATCTGTTATAGAAGCTAAAGTTAAACCTTTGTGAAAAATGTAATTCAACAGTTCGATAAACATGTCAAGCTTGATGCTCCATGTGTTGGATTTTACCTTAATATGCAGACATCACACTGGGATTAGGAGAGAATAACAAAAACTAAACACAATATAATGTAATTATAGAAAGTACTTTATTCTCAAGATGGAACAATCAGAAGGACATGGTTTTAACACAGAGGCAGGCAACTTCTATGACAGTGGGGGCCACAAAAATGTTTGTTTGATTGTAGGGCCACATTATCATGTCTGTATTTAGAATAATGACCAATCTGAGCATTAACACAAAGAACAAAGAGATTTTATAGAATTGTGTGTTTTTCTGTCATTCTGTGTACGTTTGTTGTTGTCTTGCTCATGATGAGGCATGGTGTACATTTCTGTTGTCCTTTTGTGTATTTTACCTGTAAAATGTGTGCTTTTTGGAGTCATGTTGTGAATTCGTTTTGCTGTTTGTTAGAAATATGGGTTTGCGGAGTCATTATATGTGTTTTTCTTGTCTTTTGTGTACTTTTTTTTGGCATTTTCTTTAATTTCAATAAATTCATTGAGTCATTTTGCGTTTTTTTCGTTGTCGTTTTGTGTTATTTGGAGTGTTTTGTGTATTACTGTAGTCGTTTTGTTCATTTTTGGAGCAGTTTTGTGTGTTTTTGGAGTATTTTCTATTTCTTTTACTGTATTTTCATACAACGTTGCAATTCTTTCTATTTTTTTTTAATGTATTCTTGTTTTTTGTTTTGTGTATTTTTCAGTCATTTTGTACATTCAGTTTGGGGGGCGCATAAAATTAGGCTGAGGGCCGTCAGTTGTTCATGTATGTTTTAACAGATATTAGAGTTGGATTATTTCCTTCCCAAATGTGTAGTGTGTATTAACTAAGGGTGTAAGAAAAAAAAAATCAATTTGGCGATATATCGCGATATTTCACTGCACAATTATCGTATCGATCCCAAAGATGTCCAAATCGATTTTTTTAAATCGATAATTTATTTTGTTTTTCTATATCATTGATATTGCGATGGATATTGTATTGTTTAATATTGGGATATATCACATTGTGAATGGTATTGTATTCGTGGCCATGCACACCCCTAGTATTAACTTGTGTTACTCTGTGAGTGGAGAAGAATCAGGGACTGAAATGCACAGTTTGCTGAAAAGCTGAATGTCAAAATGAGGAATTCCTACCAGTAAGCACAGCCTGCAGGTCACACTCTGCTAAAACATTTAAGGTGAAGCCAAATATCTAGTGACTGTGTGTGTGTGCGTGCTCTGCACAGACGTGTGTGAAGCCTAACGCTCTCCGACAGGCCCATAACGCAGTCCTTGTCATGTGTTTTGACACTATTAACAAATAGAAATTGATTGCCTCTTGTTACGTGTCAGAGAATGTTTATTGCATCCTGTCGCTTCTGACAGAGAGAGAAATAAAGTGAGGAGAAAAGTGTTTTTAAAAGAGCTCAGGGCTTTCCTCTCCACAGAGCAGATTCTGGCTGGACCCAGTCTTCTCCCATGATGCTCTGCAGCTGGAAGTCTTTGAAATACTCCAAACGATGACTTGAAAAAAAAAAAGAAGAAAGCAGAGAGAAATCACACACATTTGTAAATACACACTCGGTTCATCTTCACTGGCTTGGTTCGAGTCTTGCTGTCCGCTACAAGAAGCTATTGAGAATACTCAGCTCTTGCCACCCTCTGCAGTTTAGCTTTAATTTCTGTTTAAAGTCAAATCTTACAAATAAAATAACACAAATGCAGCAATTTGTATTAATGGAAATTAGTCAATTGTCAGTTAGGAAGTGTTTATGTGTTGCCTGGCAACAGCCTTGTCTCCCTTCCAGTTGTGGAGCTATTTGTTTTGGCCGAGCCAAATAAAAGATGAAATAAAGAAATCATAATTTCTTGGCCAATAAAATAGGCAGTGGCTATTTGTACGGTTGCCGTATCAATATACCGATATTCTATCCTTACGCAGCACCCCAGTTAGCCAGTTTAGGTCACGTGATGAAGACTAAACCTAACCATAACGCTAACCCTAAAAATTGTAGCGCTATTGGGTTATAACCTAACCCTAAACCTAAGACGCTACGTACTTGTACTTCGGTAAGCAACCAATAGCCAATAGCACTGGGGGTTGTCCCTACGGCAACCATACAAATAGACACTTTCAATAAAACACACTTGTAGAGCTGTTGTATAAAAGCAATATCACACTCTATTTCCTGTGACATTGCGCTTAATTGTCCACATGCTTGTGTATACATAGGAGATTTTAGATCCAGGCCAATATAATCTGATACTTGATATCAACATCAGGTCTGTACACCCTCAATAATAACTGCCAGAGCTCCTATTTAGCTTCTAAAATCCTGAGACCCTTTGAGGAACGGACTAGAACTCAGTCAAGATTTGGATGATGCAACACATCAATAGTTTTCTAAGTTTCAGAAATCAAACCCTCCTATTATCCTTGGGGTCAATTTGACCTCATTCAATGTTTATTATTCAAAAAATAATAGTTGACTTTATTCAATTTTTTTGCTTCATATTTCATGACCTTTTCTAATTTGATGGGTACAATTCAATAAGCATAAAATTATCATGATGATATTTTTTTAATGTGCAGAACGCATATCGCATGCATTGATGTACCTCTGGGTCAGTTTGACCCTAGGCTGTTTTAGCTGTGTAAAACTTGTCATGTTTGACGTTACATCCCGAATGTGTCTGAGACAGGATTGTTTTGAGGCATTTTCATCTGTAAGTAGTAAATAAATGTTTATTAGAGGAAAGGGGGGTCATGAATGTGCCCCCCAAATTAGAAAATATTTGAATGAAAGGTTTTCAAGATACACTAACTCAATGTTGTCAGTAACTTTGAGATGATTTGGATGAAAACTATTAAAAGCTTGGCCTGATGGTGGCGCTAGAGAACAGGTCAAGGTTCCATTATCAAGGGGTTATTTATGTATTCAACAAATAAACAAAGTGCCTGACACAAAAATATGGTTAACAATTTTGTGAAAATCATATTCTGAATGCAAATATCCCTGGGGTCAGATTGACCCCAAGGGTAAAATGTTAAACAAAAACTAAGGCTGATGCATACGCCGAGTTTGTGGGGGGCCAGGGGGAGCATTGGTCCCCCCTAGTGGTCAAAAGTTTTCATTTACGGTATTCCCAAATTCATTGGAAAAAAAAAAAAAGTCTTAATATAATGTAAATAATATACAAATATTTGCATTGCCATAAAATGCAGGGACTGTACAAAATATATATGAATTATTTTTTTGTTCTTTTAAAAATACTAGTATAAGTTATTTGTGAAATGGTCCCACACTTTTGAGACTTTAGGTTGGTTCTTCTTCTGTTGCACAATTTTTCTTCACAATGCAAATGGTGATGCGACACTGCACCCATCAGTTCATGTATGGTACTGCAGTTCATGTACGGTAGTGAAAGCTGTCACCGGCCTGATTTTATCAAGAATTTACAACATCAAATGACGCATCAACGCAAATATTTGGAGTTAACATAATTAATTATGTTACTAATCATTTTTGCATTGTTGTATATGTTACACACATTATGGTTGGTGCGAATCTTGAGAAGGTCTATATATTTAGTTCTATTATTTATTTTGCTCACCCTGACAAGAATCTCAGACTCCGCCTATGAGCAGACTGATGAAGATGTCCTTTATGTGCTGATATACTTACAAGTTGGCTGTTTGTCCTTCCACTATCTCTTCCTTGGGGATTGGGTAAAGAGCCTCATAGGTTCGCTGCTGGCCTGAGCCATGAATGGCGTAGGAGTTCATCTTGTTCACGTTGGGAGGGAAGTAGGACCAGGGGATCAGGGCCTCACCCACCCATGTTTCTCCTTTAACTGTGGAGGTGAATACCATTGGCAGTTGTTGCTGGGGAGGAATTAAACAAATAATCAGTAGTTGGTCATCATTTTAAAAAAATCCTTGATTCTCTCTATGTCATCCTACCACAAATGCTTGTCCAACCCCTGATAGTAACAATATCAGATGCTGCCCATGTCTACAATGAAAGCACACAGAAAATGATTCATCGCAGTGACCTGTTGTAAATACAAATTAGACCTAAAGACGGGGGTGTCAAACTCATTTTAGTTCAGGGGCCAAATACGGAGCAGTTTGATCCCAAGTGGGCCACAGATTTTTTTTTATATGGAAAACAAGTAATTTCAACATTATTGTGCCCTAGTTTGCACTTCTACATATACATGAAATACAAAACATGTAAGAAACTGACAATATCCAAGCAATAATTGACAGATATCAGTCTTCATTTTAAATTTCCTAGATTTTGTGACCAATTTCTATTTAATTAAGGAAAATATTGTGGAATTATTTGAGGAAAATTGAAGGATTTTGAAAGATTTTTGTGGGGGTTTTTTTTCAATATTTTAATTAAAAATGATTGCCATTATGTGATATAAGCACCGGTATCGCGGACTGAGTTTACCTATACTGAGATTATTCTACAATCTCAGTACGTGACTGCTACATACTGAGATGTACCAGTGCTGGAATTGCCATGCGCAATGTCATACAGAGATTGCTGTACTGATTTTTTAAAAATGCTTAAAACATCACATCAGTCAACCAACGATAAAAAAATTTTTTTTTTTAAAAAATGATTGTCATGATCAGATTGCTAATTTATATGAAGTCAACAGCTTATTATTGTAAAGTTACATTAGGTTAACTGGTATTTATTGCAATGTATATTATAATCATGTTTTTTTTTGGAAAATAAACTACTCCTATTCGTATTGAGATTGCTGCAGGAGACACTCAAGTTGTTGACTGAGATTGTCACTCACTCAGCATGGCGGAACGAGCAAAAATTCTTTTTACGGTAGTGCGCATGCTCATAATCGATCTCAGTATGAGGTAAACTCAGTCCGTGACACCGGGAATATTGTTGTTTCATTCACACAATGATTCATGTTTTCTCTGTCATTATTACTTTCTCCTGCGGGGCCAAATTGGATGCTCCAAAGGGCCCGATTTGGCCCCCAGGCCATGAGTTTGACACGTGTGCCTTAAGAGGAATAAAAAGCTTATCTGTGCACTTACGGACAAAGCTCCACCTCCAGGTAATTTTCTGTCGTACTATCCAGGAAGAAAGACTCCACCACTGATGAGAGATGAGTGAAAAGATTAAGATTTCACCTTTAATTCTACAATAATAAACCCTTGAAATTGGGTTATTAACCTTATTTGCAGCGATTTCTAAAAGGGACACTAATTAAATCATCTGACTCATTTAGTTTAAATTCCACTTCCACAATTATGCAGAAATAACGAATAGACGAACATTTAGATTTGATAGGAACAGCAAAGCCGCCAACCTAGCACAGCACTTATTATCCACCTAGACTATAATGGGGACGGTTTCCAATCTATTAAGTAACATTAATGAGGCCAAATATGTGGGGCTCATTAACTGGAAATCGAACTTACTTTAGGTCAATTAGAATGCACTATTATTACTCAACCTCTTTACAAGGTTTAATTGCTGTGTCACTGTAATAATGATAATGCAGCAACTGTAATAGTCTCATAAACAGAGCTCGTCTCTGTAACCAATTTGGACTGATTTCACAATTTTATTTCACCTATTAAAAAAAACAAAGCCATAAAATTACATTAAAGTGAATTACTCAACCAAGGTGATAGTTAAACAACTGTACAACAGCTGGGGACAGGACGATAAACACAAAATATGCACAATAACAATATAGTGTTATTGACAACAGAAGAGCCATAAATGGGGCCTTTGAACGTTTCAGAGCACAGCTTAACACTCAATAAAATAACAGCACAATTATTGCAAATAATGCGGTTATAAAAGCCAAACCAAAGGTGAGAACATTCAAACTACTCACAGAAAACATGACCATTTACTTCCTGGCATTTATTAAAAGAACATTAATGGATTCGTAATTAATTATGATACATTACTCAAAACAATTGATTAACTGATAAATACTTGAAATATATTAGCTATACACTGTATGCATTGCATCAGTTGCATCTTTTGCTGTAACTATGTCTGACTGCATTGTCCTTGTCAAATAAATAAATAAATAAATAAATAAATAAATAAATAAATAAATAAATAAATAAATAAATAAATAAATAAAATCTAAAAGGAAAAAAAAAAGCATGACAAACAAATAAATAATTAGGTTATGAAGCCAACAGGACTGGAAATTTATATTTAAAAATCCAATGTTTCATATTGAAAGAAAACACATTTTCTTAAAAAAAAAAATTATAAAATCCCTGGCCAAGAATGTCATATTTTCACCAGCGCTTATTTTTTTTTTTTTTAAATGTTTCTATTTTTTAACCTTTATTTAACCAGGAAAATCTCATTGAGATTAAGAATCTTTGTTGTATTTTTTAGCAGAATTATGCAAAAATGATTACAGTTTCAGTTATCTGTTTGCTAATAAAATAATAAAAAAATAAATATATTTAAACATAAATCACAATTTTAAAAAATATGACAAGACTGAAACTGGCAGAAGCAAAAACGCTTATATTACCTTTCTCAAATAATACACATAAAAACCAATGCAAGCATTCAACAAAGTACAAATCATGCAAAACAAATATATACTTTTCTTTTATATACAACATTTAACAAAGAACACTATTATTACAAACATATTTCTCCTGCTTCACATAATTCTCGAAAATATATCGTGACAGATTTTGACAAAATTTTAACCAATATTATACTTTACACCATGGAAGATTCCATCAACTTTTGGAGGGGTTTCGGATCGATACACTGATCCTGGATCAGTTTCAAAAATCCAAATATCAAAATATTCGAAATTTCGTATTTTGGTTCGTAACAGGCTGATCTTGATGAGATTTTACTGAGTTATGTCGGGTTGATTCCTCAGTTATCCCACTGAGTTTGATCCAAATCAGATCCAAATTGTGCAATTTATCGTGATTTAAAAAAAATTACAATAATTAAAAAATGGGTGTGTCCAATGCCCATACATTTGGACTGACTGTATTATCATTAATAGAAGCCTTTAAAATGTAATTGATCCTTGATCAGGAACACTGATCCAGATTACTGCAAATATCCCTTAGTGCTCTTGGTATATTTATATTTTATCAAAAAAAAAAAAGTTTTACATAAGGATCTTCCAAAGAATTTCTTTAATAAATCTTAATTCATCTCTATTAATTTACAGGATGGAAATCAGATCAGACTTAAATCTAAGATACTGTTCTAACGCAGATTCTACTTAATTTGATGACAAAATCCAACATTTTTATTATTTCATTACTGTATCAAATATTAAAAGAATGCGTTCTAGTGCATTCTCAAAAAAAACAGACACGGGCACATTCAAACCATGAACAATACATTACATTTCACATCTACAGTATATTACATATAAACTATAATCATGGTTTTATGAATTAAATTTCATTCTATGGAGATAATTGCTGGACCCTTCTACACACCTTCATACTCCCACAGTCCAGGGAAAGCATGTCCGGGGGGGCCTGGGGGACTTGCTGGGTCATTGAAGAATGGACCAGACACCTTCATGGTCAACCCTCCATTCCCTGGAGAGAAGGAGATCCTGATGGGGTCATGATCCACAGGGTTGCTGTCCCAGGTGTAGTGGATACCAAACTCCATTTGCTTGAAAGGACTGAAGGAAAACACATACACACACAGAATGAGTCTTTAAAGTGTGTTCAAATAAAGACCATAAATATGGTGCAAACATACAGAGAAAGGCAGCATTGTAGAAGATAGAAAAATACAAATAACTGGAGCCCAACAGATACCCCCATGTTTTCAAGAGCTTTGACACCGCAGCAAGCAATACAATTGTGCTTTGGAACCTGTTATAATACAACTGATAACATATCTTGATTAAAAAAAAAAGAACTTACATGGAGTTGAACTTTGAGATTTAGGCAGACCCGAAATAAAGATTACAACATCTGACAGTGTGGGTAATAAATAAGTGACTTATTTATTAACATATGAAAATAAAAAATCACAGCATAATTTTGAGAAATATTAGATAACGTAAACAAAAACGTTAACGATAAAAGTGTCAAGCTGTAAAAACAAACAGAAACGTTCACTTCCTGATTTGTTTCGACGCTCCTCTTAAACCCGGAACCATTGTTTGTGTCCCTCGTTCAGGCGGAACTATTTCGTCAGGACACATCGTCAGCCATTGGCTGCTTTTTGTTTACTTTAAACTGAACGGCGCATTCAAAGAAGGTCACAACCTCTAATGGTAAGTTTCATTTTAAATCTTAAAATAATGTTCTAGTATGTGTACTTCAGTGCTAATAATGTTTTAGGCGTTAGAATTATCAATCCAGGAAGTTCTCACTTATGATTAGCTAACCGAACGGACTGATTACCGTCCCAGGAAGCTAACGCGCTAGCTAACAACAACATAGAAGATAAATAAACAGCTGTAGAAAATGCTTTAGTGTTAATGATGCAATGATATACGCCGTTAAATAATAAAAAAAAATGTCTCAAACGGTCCAGAAGACATCATTGTATTTTCTCAGGGCTTCAAATCTGTCTGGTTACAGGTGACTAAACTGTTACTTTGTGTCATTTAGACTGCTTTTAAATCATGGAGGGAGGACAGGAGTTTGTTCTTGATCAAGGTAAGATCTGAATGATGTTTAGGAGGTTTTTTTTTTTTTTTTTTTTTTTTCAGTTTGATGTCATTGCTTCTCCTGCCATTTTTGTTTCAGTAGAAATTTCTATCAATTGGTATAAATCTCACTCATTTTATTTAAAGAAAAAAAAACAAAAAAAAACCCACAATGTTTTCTGTCTCACTTACCAAACCTTAATAAACTAATATACAAACTAATATATTATTAATTAAATAGGGATTAAATACAAGTGCACACATTACAGTACAAACAATTAAATTAGGGCTGAGTGATTTTGCCTTAAAATAAATCTCTGATTAAAAAAAAAAAAAAACAAGAAAATCGAGTTTCGATTTAATTTTCAATTTTTTTAATGCACTTGAAAATGACTGCAGACATCAGATATATTGTCAAAAGTGCAACTTTATTGCTGTGACTGTCCTCAAGAGTTAAAATGCACAGAACAATCCCAAAATAAAAAGTAAATGATGCTCTGTCATTCAACTATTTCAAGCTTTAACTCAGGTTTAAGCAAAAGTGCAACAGCAACTTCACAGTAGCTTCAATTTTCTGATTAAGAATTCAGATAACTACATATTTTATGACGTATAACATTACAATTAAAAAAATAATAATAAACTCTTCCCTTAGCATCTCAGAATAGTGTGAATAAAAAATGTTAACATGTCTGTGGCACACATACAGTATAGCCTACTCATAGGGTAAATAAATGTAAACAAAGAGGGGGAGGACTCACATCGGAAAACTGTGGTGGGGAAAAAAAAATATATAATAATTTAAAAAAAAAAAAAAAAAGATAAACTCAAATTTGCAAAATAATTTTTTTTTTATTTGCAAATTTGATTAATCGATTAAATCAATTTTTTGATACATTAATAATACACATGTACAAATTTAATACAGATATATACAAGAATGACCTTTTCTGAAAATTATAAACTAGTTATTTTTAGTGTGATTGCATCGATAAATTCCAAAATTATTCAAACACAGAGTATTTTTCTGAACATCATGTAAAATATTAACAAACTGTAGGAAAATGATGTACCTAAACTGTACAACTATTTGAAATCAATAGATTTAATTATGTATTGTTTTTTTTTTTTTCAGTCCACAGTTTAAGTTCTGCTCTCCGCCAGTTACAGCAAGGACAGGACACTCTGTTTCAGGTACAAGAATGTTCTTTACTGCCATCTCTGAGGGTGAATCATTCATCCATCCATCCATTCGTCAACCATCAGTTCTCCTCATTCTCACTGTTTCTTGACTGTTTTGTCATTACATTTATAACCAGGGCTGCAAAGTTCTGGGAAATTTCAAAGTTGGAAACTTTTCATGGGAATTATAAGGAATTAGTAGAAATAAATGGGGAATTTACAAAGTTGAAGGTTGTACCTGAACAGGGAAAATGTATTTTAGCTTAATCTTGACTTAAATAACCGTCATTTATGTCATTATACTTACTAAAATGTCTCTGTTATTTTTCAAAGACATGCACACGACACAGCTGCTTACTGCAGGGCTTGTCATTTTATTGAATTTATTTAAAAGTGATCAGGCACTAATATTTCACTTGATATTGATGTTTTTGTTGTGAAATAATTGATTGTTTAATCAAATAACTGATGTTAAAACTAACACTGCACTGATTGTGCTTAAAGAGCAGTTATTGGGATTAGTGCTGCAGTGAGATTATCTGGAATAAAGGTGTCGAGTTGAAATCACATTATTGACGGTTGAGATTGATGTTCTTTCGACAAGTGATAAACCTAATGAACCTAATCCTAATAAACAAGATGATACGAATCTTGATTAATGGTAAATTTCCACTTGTATATTTATCTGTTAAAATATAAATATTTTTAAGTGCATGCATGCTAATATTTGTTTGGATATGATACAGTTTTGAAAAAAAAAAAAATACTCTGAATTTCCAATTAATAATTCCCGATTTTTAAGTTAAGTTCCTGTGGAATTAACATAGCCTTGGTTATTCTTGAGTTATTTTATTATTGGTTTGTATGTTAAAGGAAATAATAGAAAGAGAGCAGACAGGTCTGGTTAAAAACCACTTTCTGTGAAACATGAGGGTTTCCATGACGATATACTATTTTGTGTTTCATTACCAATTCTGTTGAATTTAATCTTTGATCTCACTATCTAACAGGATACTGAGGCAGGACAGGCAGAATGTCCTCCACCCTGGATCTCAGACAGAGGGTAAGATTAACATCTTTGGTCTTTTTTAAATATTATTATACAAGGTTCATGCCAGCTTTGTGTACATTAAACCAGCAATTCTCAACTGGTGGGTCGCGAACCTGTACTGGGTGGGTCGCAGACAACTGGTCAAAAAAAAAAAAACTTAATGTTTCTCATGTCGGACTCGTTTTTTTATTTTGAAAGAAACTTTTGACATGCATGCTGTGAAATGCATGTTGTACAGGAAAATATATAGATTTATATATATATTTGGTTTGTTGAATTCTAAAAAAAAATTGCGATTTAATTATCGTGGCAAAATAAACACATTTTCTCTAACACCTAGTATAACTCTCTGCTGTGTGACAGTATAATGGCGCCGCTGATTGTTGAGTACGATCGACATGTGGAGGAATTGACCGAAAAGTTGCAGAAATATGAGGTGAATATTAAAATAAAATGAAGCCAATGATAATGCATTTTTTATAATTAGTATTTATTTATTTTGGCAGGAATTTTAGACTTTAATGAATACCGTGATTAACAAATGTTCATGTGTGGATTACAATCAACAGCTGCTGATGTCCGATATTAAAGTGAAGTTGGAGAGGGTTGTCGCTGAGAATGAAAGGTAAGCTAGCAGTGTTTTATTATATATAAATATATGTAATATAGGATCATATAAAATAACTACATAAATGTTCACTCAGGTGAATTTTTTTCCTTTAACTCTTGTGCACTCCTTTTAAATTTACATACACTTGCAGATCTTGTGCACACAACGGTCTGTCTCATTTTATTTTTTTTTTACTTCTACTGCATCCGATACTTCCAAGTACTTCAGACCTTTCCATAGATATACTGTACAATTTATTAAAATTTAAAAAAATTATATGGACTTTTTACCACGAGAACCTCAAATTTTTTCAGCATGAAAATCACAAAATATGCAGTATTTCCAAAAATGAAAGCCAAAGTGAAATATTTTTGTTGAAAATGTTACAGCCTTGACCGTGTCATTAATTGATAGCGAAATTGAATTTAATGCATTATTGTTGGCACAAGGACATTTATAAATAAAAGAATTACACTTGTAATGTAAATGTTCCAGTATGTTTTTTGCAAGATTAAGAAATCCAGGCCTTCACTGCAAATGTCTCTGGTTGGTTGGGGGTCATTACAATTAAAACATTTTTTCCCTTTACTTTGAACGTGGAGGCTTTCATCTATTAGGCATATGAAAAATATGTGGTTACAATGGGAGTCAATGGGTCAAATTTGGTCATGAGGTTTCAAAGTGTCAGTATGATGCATGATTAATCTCCTTTTCTATACACAATGATACAATACACATGATTTTGGAATTAAGCAAATAAAAATGAAAAACAAACAATAGTGGCAATATTTCATACAACTAACATTTAAAATAACTGGACTATTGAGAGCCAAACAAATAAAAACATCCAAAATGTCACTTTCGGTCATAAAGATGCTCCGAGGGTTAATAATGTTGGTTGTATTGCTGAATTTCAACAAAATTGCTTTAGTTTGTGTGTTAATTTACAATAGTTGGTCCATATTTTGCTATTTAACATGTGCATAACAAACTAAATCATTTATAGATATGGCCTCATTAAAATGTAATAGTGTCAACATGTTATCCTTCCTGTATGATGGTGATATGTTAATAAATTATTCTTTTTTTTTTCCCCCTGAGGTTACACGCAGAGCTCAGGGAGTCGGTGGAGAAGCAGCTTCATGCTCTACCTGCTTCAGGAGCAGAGGGCAGCACAACAGAAGACGACACGATAATCAAAAACCTTCAAGAACAGGTTCAGCTCTCTGAACAGGTTGGCACACATCTGTTATGGACGTCTATAGCTACAGCACCAACAGGCTGTGTGTTGCTACACGGTTCTTTTTTTAGGCCACTTTGTCAAAGGTTTGAGTGCTTTGCTTTTACGGGGGATTATTCTCTACACTCCACCTATGGTGCAGACCTTTAATCAAATCATGTCCAGCTGTTGGTGGGATTTTAAATCGTGGCTTTATAATGGTGCCAATCAGTAGCCTGCAGTGAAGTGTGCGCAGAGGGGCTGGCCCTCCTGTGTTTTCTCGAAGTGGAAAAAAACCCCCCAAAACAATTAAGATGAAATGAAATAAACATGTTAATTATCCACTTACAGTTAGGGCCAAAATTATTACTCCCCCCCCCCATGGAATAGGACAAAACTCTTGATTTCTCCATGGAAATAACTATTAACAACAATTCTGTTTCCAGAATAAAAAAGACAAAATGTTCACTAAGTTTGACTAAGATAAAAACAAGGCATTTATTATTATTATTATTATTATTATTATTATTATTATTATTATTATTATTATAGCCCCCTGGTCATTAATAGTCAATAGTAAGGGTGTAAGAAAAAATTGATTCGGCGATATATTGTGATATTTTACCGCACAATTTTAGTGTGAAATTTGTAATTATTGATATTGTGATATATCGCAATGTCTTTCACATTGTAGCAGCGGGATATATCGTATTGGGACATGGAAATCGTGAATTATATCGTCAGATTAATGGTAATGCACAACCCTAGAAAATATTGTACCCTTTCGGGGGCCGCAACTGACAACAATCTCATAGAGTAATTTTTTTTACTAGGTTGCCACAGTTTTCCTGAGGGATTTTGACCAATTTTTCTATTGCAAATGGTTCCATCTGGTCCAAATTATGAAGTTTCCATTCATGGACCTTCACTTTGAGCACCAGCCACAGGTTGTCAATATGATTGAGGTCTGGACTCTGTGCGGGGCACAAATAATATTTCTGATGCTGAATGAGCATTCTTTAAACATAAACAAGAGCAGTCGGAGAGCGCATTGATCCTGATCTCAGTACAATTATCATAATTTAAAGGCTTTTACAAAATGTATAACCCCATTAATAACCATACAGTAGATTCAAATGTATGGGCAAAATGTTATTTTATGCACAATCCAGATCCAATCTGGATGAAACTTAGTGGGATAAACTTAGGCTACAATATGTTGTAACAACATTGAAAGCTGAAATAAGCTAAACAAAAAAATAAAATAAATAGAATTTGGAGAAATGTGAAAAAAGCTAAAGAAAGCTGAAATCGGTTGAAAATGATCAAAATAGCTGATAAAAGCACAGCAAGTTGTTAAAGAGCAAATGAAATGACCCTCTCATTCAGTTCAGTCACTCTAACAGT
Organism: Gouania willdenowi; assembly: GCF_900634775.1. Lineage (NCBI taxonomy): Eukaryota > Metazoa > Chordata > Actinopteri > Blenniiformes > Gobiesocidae > Gouania > Gouania willdenowi. The sequence continues at coordinate 39,770,631 of NC_041044.1, forward strand.
AACTCCCCTAATGTACATACTGTACATGCTTTGGGGTGTTTTGTGGGTGGAGCTACACGTGCCACTGAGTGGGGCCTAGTTAGTGTTTTCTTTGACATTCATCTTTGGTTTATTTTTCAAAGCTCCTCTTCATGCTCACTGTTTGAAGAGTGCTTACACATCCCAAAGTCAGTGCACAGTCAGTTGCAGTTAGATCATTACTAGTTGACATGTGCAAATGATTAATAATTAGAAAGAGTTAATTATGTGGTGGTTAGAGAACTGCAGGCGGCGTCTCCCTGTGGAGACCAACTTGTGGTTCTTTCTGCTCTGTAATGACTGTGGGGAGCTAGCGGGTGCACACGTTCAACTGAGAGGATGTTTGACATTTCATAAAAAAAAAACCGAAGAAATAGAAAGTCTGCAAACTTCTGAGTGTGTTGATGACAGACGCCTGGTTGATGTGTGGGCACTGATGTGTTGGTTTGAAATATGTTAATGGTGAGAGGCAGCAGGAACACTTTGCTAATTAGTTGCTCTATTTGTGTCCTTGTTGGTGTTGTCTTTAGTGTGAATTAATATGGAATAGTTTTCCACCGGTTTTATTGTGTTGAAGGCTGCAGAAAAGGTAGGATTAGGGCCAATTTTTATAGTGAGAATAGTTTTGGGCAAATCCACAATAAAAAATTAATGTGAAGAGTAATGTCGGGGTCATAGTTGACATTTCATGAATAATGTAGAGAATGAAGTTGAAATGTGGAGAATAAAGTCGAAATTGAGAATAAAGTTGAAAAGATGAGATTAAAGTTGAATTTTCAAAAATAAACTCAAAATACAATATTGTGATGAAATTCGAATGCTGTTTGTTTATTCACAATCCTTTGACGTTTATCACAATTTTTTGAGTTCATTTTTTAAATTTCCACTTCAATCTCATCTTTTTTACTTGGGATGTAACGATTAATCGTAAGGCAGTTAAAAATCTATTCATAGGTATCACGGTTGATATCGATTTTCTGAAAATTGAATCGCAGTACTTTTAACCAGCAGAGGGCGCTATCCACAAGTGTAGGCGGCGGGCGGAGTCTGCTAATACTTTCTTTCTGGCCGCCTTCTACTCTTAAATATGTTAATAAATGATTCATTGCCCCTTTAGCACCGAAAGAATATCTGTAATATTACTTAAATATCTGTAAAAGTCACGTTTTTCTATTAGCTCTGTCTGCTAGCATAGCTTCTCTTCTTCACTGCAAGATATCTGCATGCCAACCGACCACTGGGTTACCAGCGCCCTCTGCTGGTCCAAACAAATATGACGTAAATCAGTGCAATGACGGTTTTTTTTTTTTTAAAGTCGAATTGTTAAGGCACAAAATACATAAAAATTTTGACTTCATTCCCGAAATTTCAACTTGAATCTCGACATCACGACTTTATTCTTGATTTGCCCAAAATGATTTTCTTCATCAAAATTTGTCCTAATCTGCTTCCATACAAAGCTGAACCAAATAAATGAATACTAACCTTTTTTTTATAGCGACTTCACGTCATTCTTAGGGCGGCTGACTACTGGTGGATTAACGCATATTAGTTTTGTCTCAATTCTTGGCTGATGACGTTTTGATGATTTTTAGCAACACCTCAAATAGCGATAAAGCGTTAAAGTTGGTCACAATCGTCCTAGCTTCACATTTCTTTATTGGTATTAGCAATGATAGCATCAAAGTTGTGTTCGAGGCTCATTCATGATTTGAATGTCTGGTTCCTAAACATTAGGGTTTAATAATGTTGAGACCTTTCAAAGTAATGATCAGAAGACACTTTCCACTTATTTTAATTATACTCTTGAGGCAAGTTCATTCACTGAATAGATATTTGTAATAATTATTGTCAATATCACTAAGTGCTGATAAGTGTATGCCTTTAACATTGATTTATTTCTCATGTATATAGATAGTTAGATCCAAAACCTCAATTCCATGACCAATCTCTGACTTGTAAGGTTTGATGATTGATTTGACTTCTATTGACCTCTTATAAAAACAATTAGCCTCCATGTCCCTCACAAAAATCTCAAAATTTTTTGCTAGGGGCTAAAGTCCAAGATGGCTGCCATTTAGAAAAATTAGATTTTGAACCAAACGGGAACTTGAGCACCTATAAATAATGTACAAAGGCTCACTTTCGGGAAAGTCGACCCCAAAGATTACTAATCTGACATTAGTTTGACCTTATGACTTCTTTTTAGTACAGAAATCCAAAATGGTCCCGATTCGGCAGAGTGAAAACCTTCAATGGCCTTGATGGATTTTGGCCTCTAGTGAAAAATGCTGGGAAGTAAAATTAATCGTCAGACCTTACGCTGTGTTTCCTTTACAGTTTTTTTGCAAAATAAAAGCGATATTTCTAAAGTTTCGACAAAGTATAATTGCGCTTTGAACGTTTTCCAATGAACGTTTTTTTTGGGCAGGAGGCTTGTAACTTCCACGTAATCTCATCCGCGAGACTTCGCTGCAGGAAGATGGACGTTCCAAACCTCCTTCGAACACTGCATTACTTTGTTGTTTGCTGTCTTATGTGGCAGTTGAAAGTATTACGCAAAGAAATGTCTCGGTCTCCTCTTCCTTCCACACGTGCCGCACCATGTTTTCTCGGAGAGAAGTGGTCATGAGACCAGGTAATATCAGAAAAACTGTTTACATAGAGAATTGCGATACATTTCAATATTGAAACGTCTAAAAAAAAAACGTGCTTAGCGATATTTTAATGTTTTTTCAAAATTCAGGTGTTTCCACTCCCAGTTTTTATTGCGCAATTTTGATTTTATGCATTTCCAAGGGTACTGGAAACGCAGCTAGCAATTAGTCATGGAATTGAGCATTGGTAAAAAGAGTGTAAGTTTGATAAAAAATGTATATAATGAAAGGCATTCCGCTGCTATATCAAAGAGCTTTGCACAGTAATGTTTTTATCAAGTCACTGAAGTAATCATCAAATATTTTAGTCTTCACCCAACAGCAGCTGTTAAAAGAAAAGAGCTGGTTTCAAAACAAAAGCCAGGTTAATGTGGAGCTGACTGGTGATTCAGTGTCTCTCTAACAAGATGCAGCACACTATGGTTCCAAGGTATCAATTCTCTTTGATGGTGTAAATCTGCCTTCTGCAGTGCTTCTGTATGTCGCGGAACTCTCATGTGAACGCGCAAATATATTCTCCTCACCCATATCTGAGTCACACAGCTATAATTTCTCGAGTGAACACAGCAGCCCGAGCAGCGCCTGTAAAGGTGGGCGGATATTTTTATGTTCTCAGGAGCGGGTGCAGGCCATGGATCTGTGGCAGACAGCAGCCCTGGAACTGGACCGCCTCCAGCAGGCGTACCAGAAGAGCGTCTCTGATGGTCACATCCGCCACTCTGAGAAACAGCAGCTCCAGGTTCAGTAGTAGCTCATTAACATGCGCCGGCAGCTTTAGATGAAATAAGGTCAACCAGAGGAGCTATAGGGCTCTGTTCATGTATGTGTGATTTAAGAAGCAGGTAATGGCTCACTCTTTTTCTTTCATTTCAGGATCAACTCGTGCAGCTCCAACAGCATACATGGAAATTTCAATTGGCCAATCAGAAGCTAGAATCGGTAGGTGATGCACAACTTACTATTAAGCCAGGTAAAGATGCTGTGCTTTTCCATCAAAGATATCATGTTCAAAGCTGCTGGAGACCATATTTTTTAATGAGATTAAGACAGTATAGGCCTCATAGATCAATAAATCAAAGTTAATTTGCTTGAAAAACAAGTTCTGATGAACTACGGCCACACTCACCACGTTCCTGAGAATTCAGTCAAATGACTTGGTTCCATCGAGTAAAACAAATCAAATTGTGCGACATAAAATCATAATCTACGTTGAATTGCCTTTGAAACGATATATCACACGACTATGTTCTGATAAATTTAGAAATTACCGGAAAAGGGGGTGCCCCCCCAGGTCTTTGAGAGGCTTTTGACATTCACTCGTAGAACATCCATGTCAAATTACAGCCCGATTCAACAAGCTTTAACGGAGGAGTAGTCATTTGAAAAATGGGGCCCCCTGGTGCCCCCGTGGCACATACAGAGTAATGGGCCCCATTCATATATCGGTATGTGTTAATGATTCAGTTCCACCAATTTTGCATTATTTGACTTACAAATAAATGAGAAAACTACTTTAATGTAAATTGCTGAAAAAAGTGGGGTGGGGCCCTCATGCCCCTAATCGAATTGTGCAAGGCGTAATTGTAATCTACTTAGAATTACCTTTGAAATTATATATCACACGACTATGTTACTATAAATTTGGAAATTACCAGAAATGGGGGGGTGGGTGCCAAATCGAAAATAGGGTTCAGAGCGTCGATACGTACACATCCATAGATTATAGATACCAAATTTCAGCCCGATCCGTTCATGAATAACAGAGTAGCAATTTTTACTAGTGTACAACAAGAAGAAGAACAAAGTCGCGTTTTGAGTCTGATAGTCCGGCCTAAAAAGGTAGAAGATCAAATTTCCACCATCAACACTACATTTAATGACATTGTTGGAAAAGTTTTGTGCATTGCATAGAAGTTTTTCCTTCATTCTTTCTCTGATTTCTTGTGTTGGCCCCAAACACACTGCCAAAGTGTTTTCACGGACTAAAAGTTGCAGCCAAAACATGTTTATTTTTGGGGTTCACACAAAAGCATCAAAATCCTGTCTGAATTGATTGTCTGGCAGAGTGAGGTGATATCACAGGGAATATCGGGAACTCAGTGGAACAAAAAAAGAATCACTTTCCTCTTTTTTGGAGAAGAAACAGAATAAATCACATTAATAATGAAGTAAAGCCACTTCCATGCATCCCACAATGCAATGCACAAAGCTTTTCCGACAGTGTCAAAAAGAGATTTACAGTGGAGATCAAAAGCAATTTTTTTAGACTAATTTCAAATTTTTACATCTTTTATTTGAACAAAGTATCTTTGTTTTATTGATCAATGAGGATTACATGATGTCTTTATCTTATATATATACTATATATATATATATATATATATATATATATATATATATATATATATATATATATATATATATATAAGATGGATAGTCTCTAGTAGTTTTAATCAATGATGTTCTAATCATACCAAAAAAACCTTAAAACCTGTATCAAACTCAAGATCTGGGCACCAAGTCCAGCCTGCTTCCAAATGCACAAATTCACGGAAACTCCATAATACTTGTAGGACTCACAGTTTCCCGTCATTTTTTTTTTTTTTATTATTATTTATTTCAAATTGTTGAAATATCAATTTTCCTCAAATTATTCCACAAAATGTAACAAAATTTCACAAAACTTGGTCCCAAAATCAAGGAAATCTAAGTTAAGATCCTGGAGGGACTGATATTTGTCACTTATTAATGGATATTATTGATGACTGACATACTTTACTTATCGTTTATACGTAGAAGTGCAAACTAGATCACAATAATGTCGAACTGACTAAATTTCTCCATCTTCTCCTTAAAGTATTTTTTTTACTGTTGCAGATGCATTTGTCTGTCATGAACACTAGAGCAGACCGTTTAACATGTTATTTAGGAAAAGTGGTAGACTGAAGGAGCTTGAAAGTTAGTATAAGATTAACAGGGCGTCCTGTTGGACCTGCATTCAGGCACGTGTGGCAGATACCTCCATAGAAAACTCTACACCGTGTGTAGACTTAGTATAGTATTACTATGGTGTTCTATAATGTATTTTTAATGAGTGGGCCAGCCCTCGTGCTTTCCTCTCTATGTTCATCCAAGCATCTTTTTGAGATGCTGCCTGTGTGAACGGTTGACTCTATAGCAGTGGGTGACTGACAGTGGCTCCTTGGGGCTCATTCTGAAAGAAGGACACACAAAGTTTGAAGACAGGAGCTGTGAGGGGGAAAAAGTTGGTTTGGACAGAAAGTTGGAGCTGTGCTTTTTGGAGTCATGCATCACAAATGGCATTCGTGTCTCTCCTGCCACACACAGACCAACCAGCAGTTCCTGCAGACTGTGGCCGAGCAAAGCACAGAGATGGAGGCGCTACACATACAGCTCAGGTAACGGAATGTCTTCAAAATTCACCTCACCAAAGAACATGACTTTAGAATGTTCTGTTTCAGACAAAATATTAGCTGTAGAAATATTCCTTTTGGATTTTTATTTAATCACGTTCACGTTCAGGTTTGTGGCATTCTGCAGCCTGGAGTGTTTCCAGGGATGAAGAATTGCCAAATGTGTCCTGAGGGACTTCAGTTTTACTCCCTGTTCACCTTTATGGTTCAGATTTACCACAAGTTCCACAGAATCCAAAGGAAGACTGTTACACTGAACAGCCATTACATTATAAACATTGTAGGAACTAATCCAAGAGAGTCAACAATAAACACAGTAAGAATGAAATAAAAACACTTCAAAACATCCATCTACAGGACTCCACATCCCACAATGCAATGAACAAAACCTTCTCGGCAGTGTCAATAAGAGTGTGTTTACAGTGGAGATCAAAACCAACTTTTCAGGACCAACTTCAACCTTTTTTTCAGCAAATGATTTTTGATTTGTTGATCTTTGAGGCCTGGATTTGTCTGATAAAAGATGACGTCTCCAGCAGCTTTCACTGTTGTTCATGTTGCTGCTGGTGTTTAGGCAGGGCAAAGCTGAGCTGAGAACAGCCACGGCCAAAGTGGAGGAGATGACCAAGCTGCTGCAGAACATCCAGGGTCAGATGCAGAAACGGGTGAGATTACTGCATGTCATCATGATGTTCTACAGAAAAGATCAAATGTGTGCTTTCTTCCTAATTGGCAATTGTAGTGTTTAGGTATTTTACTTGCTTTTCATTTTTTATGATAAAATCCATCAACTTTTTGCTATATTTCTTTGTCATTGAATACATTTTTATTGGTGATACTTCACAGATCTGATGGCCTCGTTACTGTGTATTAGAGTTGGGGTCAATTATAATCATGTAATTGGTGATTAATTACAATTATATCACTATTATAACCATGATGTAGTTCTATGGCTTACACATACATAGTTAACAATCATTAAAATGTTTCGTATTTTTTTCCCACTACCTGTCAGTTCTCTTCAGGATCATTTCACCATTCTTAAAAAAAATTAAATTGAGGGCAATACTGACCGAAAACAGGCTCTGATGCCCACACCAAAAATAATAATACCAATATTTGCATTGATTAGGAAGCCTAACAAGGTAACTGAGAGATTAAAAACAAATTAGATGATAGATAATATTTTTTAGTGTATTTTAGAGCTGATTTAAGACCCATTATTATAAGAGATGCTAACAGAGGGCTAACACGAGAAAAGTTACGTTTTATGGAGTTATTTATTTCAGGCTCAGTGATTGGGATTAAGTGTAATTTAATTTTAGTAATTGAGAACGTAATTGTAGTTGAGTTTTACGGGAAAAATAATTATTGTAGTTTTAATTGTAATTGGAAAAAATGTTGGTCGCCTTTGTCATGATTGAGTTGTAATTAAACATTGATATTTGAAGATGGAATTGGAATTGAAAAATAATAATACATTTAAAAAAAACTCAGACACTACAAAATTAGACACAAGTCAAAAAAAAGAAACTAACAACAACAAATGTGAATACAGAAAAAAACATAACAATCATAAGTTAAAATAAAAAAATGTAATTGTGGAGTCAATTATAATTGTAATTTCATAACTGATAATACACAATTATAGCGTGATTATAATCGTATATGTAATTTAAAAAAAATGTTGATGTTGTAATCGTAATTAAATTGTAATTGAGTTTGGATAATTTACTTTGTAATTGTAATTGCCATGAAAAAGTTATTAAAAAATTGATTGAATTCATTGTAATTTAAATGTATTAATTGGGAATGTAATTGTAATAGACTTTCTGAGAATAAAAACATATTTGTAATTTAATTGTGATTGGTTACAATGCTGGCCACTGTAATTGTAATTGAAAAAAAATGTAATTGACTCCAACCCTGCTGTGTATGTGTTCAGGAAGAAGACGTGGCAGAAGCTCGGGCCCGAGAAGATGCAGCAGAAAAGCGTCTGCAGCATCTTCAGGCAGCTCTGAGCCAGTTAGAAACCAGGTGAGAACACGTTGAACTTCTTCCTCGTCTTCGCTCTTTTTTCCCTCTGACAGCAGGAGACGCCTAACGTCACGCTACACATTATAAAAGCAGCGCTTTGTGTTGGAAGTTTTCAACTTTCAGAGTTGCTGTGCCTCTGCTGATCTTCTGTAGCCTGACTTTACCTTTTCCACTTGTCCTCACCTCTTCACTCCATTACCAGGCTAAAAGCTGCAACTCAGGAAGCAGAGGCAGTCCGCAGAGAGCAGACTGTGTGGGAAAGGAAGGTCGGCCAACTTCAGGCACGTTGCACGGCTCTAGAGGAGGAGAAGTACGAGGCTCTGTCCAAAGTTCGAGAGAGTGTTCAAATTGCAGAGGAAGCAACTCTGCAGAAGGACCAGGTGGACACAGTTAATTTATTTCTGTCTTTTATCTCTTTCCTTTCCACAAGCTGCGACTTTTTTCCACTTTCACTTCAGCTGCACTACCCACACAAACGTCTGCTCGTCAGCGGCAGGAGCTTTGTCTGCTAAAACTGAAAAGGTATAACTGTCTGCACTGCATCCTTTCAGGCTCAATTAGGAGAAAAGCAAATGATGGAGGAACTGCAGAAGACGATGGAAGCCATCAAACAGTTGATCCAGGACGCGACAGCGCGCACCAGGAAAGAGGTACTAACGCAGGAAGTCTCACTACTCATTACCATGGCGTCAAACTTCACCCGTTAGTAGGGATGTAAGGATATATCCTGAATCGGCCTAAAATCGATGCAAAGAAGAGGGAATTAAACAATAGGGGGCGCTGTGACTGTATTAGTGACCCAAGAGCAGACACGTGAGATGAGCTTTAAAAAGAAGAGCCCGACACTACACGATCCGATCCCGTCAGACCCAAATCAAAATCATAATCATAATCAGAAAAAAAAGTTATTAATCCCTGCGGGATAATTAATAAGGCAAATTAAAAAAAGCAATAATACAGACGCAAGACTGCACAAAGAGGTTGGAAGGCAAACTAGATGACAACAGGGTGCAAATAAATTAATGTGCAAATTAATGATAAGGTGGCCATTAGAGTGCCAGATGCTTATGTAGAAGTTGAATACAAAAATAATAATGAATAACAACAATAAATGTATATATTATATACATATTATATACATTTTTTTATTTCTAGGTTTGTGGCAGGCCTGCTGCCAAAAACTATGAGTGGTTAAAAAGTGTCAGTTTATTGTAATCCTTTAGTGTTCAGGAGGACAACAGCTTTTGGGACAAAAGGCAGTTCATTTTGGTTTGAGTTCAAACAGTTAAAATGGTTTGTAAGAAGGTTATGAGAAGAAAATATTAGTTAAAAAAAAAACTGTTGACCATTTAAATAAAGTGAAGAAGAATCTGTACTTTGACTAATCTGTTTTTTTTCTTCCAAAATGTGATGTGATGAAAGGATTTAAGTGCATCGTTACAACCTAGGGGTGTGCGTTGACATGAATCCATACGATACGATATATACCGATATCAGTAATTACAAATTTTACCTTTACAAGTTCATAATGGTATGAAATACAATTTATCATTATTTTTATTTTTTTCAAACTTGCGAGAACAAGTTAATGCTATATAATTGTAATTCAAGTACCAATATCACAAATAAGTAGTATATTTATCAAATTGTCAAATTAAATTTTTCAAAAAAAAGTTTAACTTTGGCTTCTATACAACAGATTCTGATTCTGTTAAGTTTTTTTTAAAAAAGTAAATCTGTAAAAGTGCCCATTGTTGTTTATGAAAATAAAGTGTAATTAACTTCCAAGCACTGACGACTAGTTACCGGACGTTTTGGATCAATACAATAATCGTGTGGTTAAATATTGCGATATATCACTGAATTCATTTTTTCTTACACCCTTTTTACATCCCAATCTTTGATTTGAGTTTTAATTTTTTTTAGATCAGGATTCCAATATAATGGTTGGTTGAGTGTATCCTTGCACGTCTACCTGTTAGTGCAAAATAGATGATAATATTCCCACTCAAAAAGCTTGACTAACGCTTCACTCTGAGTTCTGCTCCTAAAAGCCACAGATGTTGGATTTGTAATTAGTTCTAAACGAGATCACACTAGTCTGCAACTTGCAACGTCCAAGTATTATTGTGAACACTAACCACTGCTCACCCACAGCCACTCTGATTAATGCTCTATTAGTGGCTCCTCACCAAGCTCGTCTCTCACCATAATCCCGTTAAGGCTGCGCTGTGACAGAAGCTCTGCTTTCCATCTGAATCATTAACTGGCCTCGAACAATTGCCATCTTTGGAACGTGACTGTTGACGTGTAGAACTCTTTAAAACCTTAATCTTTTCGTCCGTCTACTTTATTTTTTCCCTCTGCAGGTGATTTTGTCATTGAGTTGAAGGGTAATTCTAAATATTCCAGTGGAAGCGAGGTCCGTATTTTTTTTTTTTCTACCCTAATCTTTTCTCCCCTGCCAACCTCATTAAAAGCCTTTCATTTTTAAGATAAGTATGTGTAATGAGGATTTAACCCTTGTATTGCTAACAATGGATAGACAGACCTTGGATGCTGAGGACTTTAACAGCTTCTCTGTCTGCTCAACATCACTAGAGGAAGTTAGGAAAGTTATTTACTTTTGAGACTCAACCATAAGGCAGTGTTAAATATCACACATTTCTGACGACCCCAAATACTTAATTTTTCCTTCTAGAATTAGTTTTCGATCAGGTTTGTTAAACTGTGTTACAGAGTCAGCAGGATGAGTGACTTAAAACATATACATTTATATTATATTATTATTGATCATATATATTGTTTATTTTATTTTTGTGTGTGTGTGTGTATTATTTAAGAAAGGTAACTTCAATGTTATGATTTATGTTGGGCATATACACATTTTTGCTTGTGCGTGTTTTGGTCTTGTTATATGTTTTTAAATCGGGATTTATATTTGAATATTTTTTTTGTTGGACTGAAACAAACAAATAAACTGAAATTGTAATAGTTTTGACATAATCCTACTAAAAGCCAACTAAATAAGTGCCGTTGAAAATATGAACTCATTGACCTGTTAATTCTTTTTTTCTAAGAAAATGTGTTGATTTTAAGATGAAATATTAACTATATTTAAGTAAGTAAAAATATAGACTACAGTTGTTTAGGATTGTGTGTTTTAAATTTTGAAAAGCATAATGAAAAATATTAAAAATTATTTACTTGACATTTCAGGCGACCCCATATGGGGTCACGACCCCAAGGTTGAATAACAACGCCATAAGATCTGATGTTTATTTATTTATTTATTTATTTTTTTGACTTTTATGTCACAAAACTACCATAATTCTCGGAGTATAAGCCGCTACTTTTTTTCTCACGCTTTGAACCCTGCGCTTAAACAATGACGCGGCTAAATTGTGGATTTTTCCCTGTTTTATAAGCTTCATGCAGCCAAAAAATTGAGCTCTGTCACATTAGACCAAGTGGAACAATGATATTGTTAACATTAAATCGTTCTTGCTCGCACTGAAATCATTCTGATCACTCATGTTGTCACGATGCACACTTCCTCATCGTAGCAACGACGCAGAGAAAAGTTGTCAGAGAGAGAGACAGAGCTGCAGAAGCAGCAGTAGCAGCAGCGTGGATGAAGTAAAAGTCAGCCAGTTTGTAACAGTAGCATAACAGCATGAAGTTGCCAAATCACCACGTTGGATTTGTTCAGAAGCGATCGCGTCCGTGTTCTGATTCAGAGTCCGACTCGCTGTGTTCGCTCCACGGTAGTTCACGGTAAGAAGAGCGGATGAAGTGCTGTATCAGTCTGGTTCCAGTAAAAAGTGACCATAAAAATCTGTAAATGGACTGATATGTAGACGGAGGAGGTGACTTGATGTAGTAAAGGAAACTTATCAGTTGAAACACAGACATTTTCCTGCAACCTAGGGGTGAGTTCAGCAGCCCGCCTACCTGCTTGTTCTGATTGGACGAGTCGTCTGAAGGGCACCCTCATCACCCAATAGAGTGCGCCTAAGTTAGGCTGCGACATTTGTGTGGATTTTTCTTAGAAAATATATAAATTATTGTAATGCGGCCAATAAAACAGTGTTCTTTATACCCCGGAAATTACGGTACATAAAAAAACTCTCCAAACCCAAAATTTGCTGATAATGTCAATATGCCAAGTATGATAACATCTTTATACTGTACAAAGGAATTTGTATTTGTCTGATCCATCTTTAGCCTTTTGTGAGCCTCAGAACATTTTATTATTTATAACTACACTCCTCTTGAGTTTAGCATTAGCTAAATGAAAATATTCATTGGTTTAGCCTTTAATCAATATCATTTAATTTGGACCAAGGACACTTTTAAAAAGGTCGTTTGAATAATAACATATTTTGCTCCATAAACCTTGTGGTTTATGGAGCACTGATGTTTATAATGATACCCAGAAAATATCCGTCTTTATTCATTTGATGTTGCTATTACTCAATGATCCCACTTTTTGTATTTTATGGGCTTGGTTTTAAATTTGAAAACCTTCACAAAACAATGGGAAATTAAATTTGTGCCATCAATCCAATTTAAAAAATGTTTTTAATGCTATTCAAGGAGAACATGTAAACTCTGCAGGGCTTTCCTGTTACCTTTTTTTGTTGTAAAGTTACAACAAAGTAGAAAAACCCACAAAAACAACACAAAACAATTAAGCTTTTTGCCGATATTGTCCAACACTAGATTTCCAATATTAACCGAGACTGATATATACACAGTTCCTTTCTGGCCAACTTATTCTTTAGCACAGATAATATTTCCATGGAATAATTATGTTTAATGTAATGCCTCACAGCATGTATTCCGTAATGTATTCTATGTATTAACTGTGTTGTACAATGACAATAAAGCTTCCATCTATAAACATCAGCGCAAAATATTAAAACTTATTCAACTTTAGAAATGGAAAAAGTGCTAAATTCTTGTTTTAAATGTATTGTCTCAAACAACAGCACGTATTATCGTTTGACGTTTACCACAAAATGTAATATTGATCGACATTGATGTTGTTTTTTCCACTGATATTGAAAAACCGATACCAGTGCCGATAACATCACCCATCTGTAATAACAATCCTTAGTTAAATGTGAATCGTTTGCCATGGGAGAAGCTGTAGTAAGTAAGGTTGTCCCAATCCAATATTGAAAACAAATATCGGTTCAATATCAGCAAAATTATATCTGCCAGCATCTAAAAATATGATTTATTCAATTGTAGATTATTCCTATATTTAAGACTAAAATTTGTGTAAGTTATTGGTTAATAATAAATGGGTCAGTTTTTCTCAAACCTACTTTTGCTGACTGTTGTTTTCTGTTTGAGTAATATTATAACTTAATCAAGCCTTTTCTAATGGTGTAAGAAAAAATTGATTTGGTGATATATCGCAATATTTCACTGCGAATTTATCACATCGATCCAAAAAATGTCCAAATCAATTTTTTTAATTGTCTTTTTAGCCAAAAAAACATTTTAATTACGCTAACATATGCATAGCACGTAAACGCCCGTTCACAAGGCGTCAATGAACCACATCAGACATTGTTAAACTTTTGGAAGTCGATTATTTTCAACACACTGGACACTTATAGATGTATGTGGTTACTTTTTATATTTTAAGAATTTAGGAACACAATCAGAATCTGTTGTAGAAGCTAAAGTTAAACTTTTTAAAAAAAATTGTAATTTGACAGTTTGATAAACATGCCCGTTGTTTTTGATATTAGTACTTGGATTATAGTGAGTTACCATTTATTTCTTCTCTCAAGTTGAAAAAATAATTTAATAAACTTCTATTTTGATATCGCGATGTATATCATATTGTTTAGTATTGGGATATATCGGGGCATGTTGTATCCCACACGACAAAAACAGTACAAAAAATATCGTTATCAGCCATTACACTAGGCTACAACATCAATAGTGTATCAGAAGTGAGAAGGTTTATCGACCCACATTTCAGTTCAGCTTCTGTTGAAGTTAAAGTTTTCTAAATCAATCTCTCTGCGTTCCTGAGACCTGTGCCCTGTGTTGATTTGTGTGATTCTATCTTCACCAGGTGGAAAATGCACGTCAACAGTGTAACCTTCAGATCCACCGTATGGCAGAGGAGCTGTCTGCACTGCAGCTGGTGAGAGTTTGCTGTGCCGAGGGGACAAATTCCTCTGTAAAGCTCACAAAATCCCGTTTCGACTCTCCTTAAGTATTCATTCTGTCTCCGACAAGCCTTTTCTCCACTTCCTTTTTTTGCCCTCTCTACTAGGAGTGTGCAGATAAAGAGGCGCAGATTGAAAGGTCCCTGCGAGAAAGAAAAGCTGTCGAGGAGGAACTAGAGAAGGTATATATATATATATATATATATATATATATATATTTATATATGACAGTCCTTGTGAATTTAAAAAAAAACGCAGCTAAAAGCTCCGTCCTGAGTTTTTCTCTATTTAGCCAGCAGTACGGTGTAAATTTAGGACATCCTCAGGTCTCAGAGTGAGGTATCAGGTATCAGATATTTGACGACGTTTCATTTAACGGAGGTTTTGCTGAGACATGAGTGCGTTTGGTTTGACAAATGAAAGGGGTTTTCCTAATACCTGATACCATGGTTGGGGTCACTTCTAATTGCAATTCTGTAATTGATCATCAATTATAATTACGATGTTATTATAATGTAATTGAAACAAATATGTTGCTATTGTAATCACAATTGAATTGTAATTGAGTTCAGGCAATTTACTTTGTACTTAGTTTTTATAGAATTTTCATGCTGTCATATAGAATGGCAACATTATGTAGTTAATAATTATTAAAACATGTTTGATATCAAGTTTTCCCACTACCTGTCACTTCTCTTGAAGCTCATTTTACCATTTAAAAAAATCTAGTGCTCTACTGACAGAAAAAAGGCTTAGACGCCCAAACCAAAAATAATAATAGCAATATTTTAATTGATTAGGAAGCCTAACAAGGTAACCAAGAGATAAAAAATAAAATTGGATGATAGATAATATCTTTTTGTGTGTTTTACAACTGATTTTAGACATGGGTCAAAACTGACCCATTATCATAAGAGAACAACACTGCTGATGAAGTTGGAAAATGAGAAGTACGTAATGATTTTTCCTGGAGTTATTGCCCTTGTGCCTTTTTTCTTTACTCTGTTCGAGGTCTGTTCAAAGGGGACAGCTTTTCTTAGAAATCGTTTAAGATGGGATAACCAAATTTGGTGTGTGGCTTCAGGGTATCAATACCTTGATGGAGTTTGAAAATGAGAAGTGCACAAATATTTTTTTTGGAGCTATTGCCCTTGTGCCGTTTTTTTTTTTACTATGTTGATGACCGTGTTTTTGTTGTTTTTTAGATATATAAAGAAGGCCGAGCAGAGCCTGAGTACGGAAAGATGGACGTCCTCCATCAGAGGTGTTTGAATGCAGAGAGATCGAGGGAGGACATGAGCCTTAAGCTGCAAAGCATGCAGAATAAACTCAAAAAGATTGAGATGGAGTAAGCATCTGTAACTTTTTGTATTTGATTTGGCTCTCCACCTCTACTTGACTCCGTCATCCCCCTGCAGCTACAGTGAGGAGCTGTCTCAGTGCCAGGAGGAAGTGCGGCGGCTGCAGGGCTGTCTGAACGCAGCCCGAGACGACAGCGTGAGCATCAGCTATGAGCGACTAAAGCTGCAGAAGGAGAACCAGCGGCTGCACAGAGAGATGGACGAGCTACGCAAAGCCACCACGCTGGTGCAAAAAAAGGCTAAGCAACAGGTAGGCTGACGACAAAACAGATACAATTCAGTTTAAAGAGAGTTATAAAGAACGTTGGGTGCACTCAAGAGCTGGGAGGGTGGCCAAGATGGAAACACTCACTTATAGTAGAGAACAATAAACGTGATGGCTCAGAGCTAGTGCAGGACGAGGCTGACTTTTGCTGTGGTTGTTGTGGAGGTTTCACAGATGGAGCAAGAGTACAGCCTAAAGGAGCAGAGTCTCAGCACACGGTTGAGGGAGCTGGAGGAGAGCAGCAGCAGCTCCAGTGCTGATCTCACACGACTCCTCACAGCGCAGCACAAAAGCACCCAGCGCTGGAAGGAGGAGGCCACGAACCTCGTCCAGACTTTTGAAGCTAAAATCACAACCCACAAGTAAGTAAGAACTTGTGATCCTGATGATGAAAAACACATACATGTAAGAACAAAGCTGCTGAGAATTAAAATCCTACAACTGTCAAATGATTTCAAAATATTTTGGTAACACTTTACTCGATAATAAATCAGTTTTATATAGCACTTTTAAAGGACACTCAAATACGCTTTACAGGAAACAGAAGGAGTGAAAGAGATGAGTTAGTGGAATGCTTGTGTGAACAGGTGGGTTTTTAACGGAGTCTGAGGCACAGATGTTTGGGGGGGGGGGGAGTTCCAGCGGGTGGCAAAAGCTCTATCACCTAAGGTATTGGAAGTTTTATACATGACATTACACTATCATTATCTGTCATTAGCATGAATAAAGTGTCATAAAGGCTGTCTTTAAGTGTCGTTTGCTAAATTATGACACCTTTGGAGCTATGTTGGCATTTTTTGGGTTAGGTAGGATTAGGAGTTAGTTGTTAGGGTAACGGACGTCACTTAATGACAGCCTTCATGAAACCTTATTCATTCTAATGACAGGTGTCATGTATAATGACAGTGTAATATCAGCCTTATGTATAAAACTTCAAGTAAAGTGTTACCATTATTTTATCTTGTGTATCGATGTGGATCTGGTATGGATTTGCTTTACTTAAAGGGTATCTGTAGTGAGTTTTGATTTTAATCTCTATCATAAGATCATATATAATACTAGAGGTTTCGGTTTAGACGCACTCACAATAACTGCTTCCTACGTGTCCAAAGTAGCTCCAACACACATCCTAGTGTCGTCTGTCGTAATGAATAAAACAATATTAATGTGGCGAAAAGCATAACAAAAATCTAAAAGTAAAATACAATCATTATAATCAGATGGCAGCATATGTAAACACAGCTTAAAAAGCTACGACTTCTCCTCACATCCAGCCCAACATGGCTGCTCTTCATGGACTGTAATTTACAATATATAATCATTCAAAAAAGTAATGTAACAGAATTTTTTTAATCATAAATGTGCATATATTTAGTTTTTTTGGTAATACATATTTTACGTTATATACAATTAAATGTACTAATTGACTCAGGAAAGATCCATAAAATTAGAGATATACAAAATACACAACAACATAAAAAAATATGATCAATGAAACAAAATGAGTACAACCCAAAAAATGAAGCGTTACGTTTGTTCACAGCTGCAGCACAAGTCGCTGCTTTGACGATGTCACTTCCTTTGTTTCATTAGCTGTTTTACACTGGGTCCCTGAATGAACAATATAATACAATGTTTGATCAAAGTTGAATCAAGTGTTTATGATCTAGTTCTGTCTGACATTACACACATTTATAATAGGCTTACAAGTCTTTGTTCTTTCATCTGAAAGCAAAGTGAGCAGCTTTTATGTCTCAGGCTTAACAACTCAATGCACCATTTTAAGTGTACAGATGATGAATCAATTGTGATATCAACTTTTTACTGCTTTTATATTTTTTATATCTAAATACAGTGTATTGTGCTGATATATTATTTATAGCCATTGTCATGGTGTATCTGTCTATGTTCCTGAAAGATTTATCTGGAGGGGTCAATGATTTCAGGGTCCAATCAGAAAGAGCCTTCAGCCTCTGTTTAAAACCGACTAGGCTGCATTTATATTTATGTAAATGTAGTCGTTATTAATCGGTACACTCCTGCCTACTTTGGACTCAGACGCAGTCCAGTCCATTTTGTGTGTAGTTCCAGGGAGAAACACATCTCCAACATCAATAAATAGTTCCAGGACATTCCCGTGAAAAAGTCCATTCAGAGCTATTTTAAATGACAAAGGCTGTGTTTTAAATGGAACATTCCATACTATACGCAACAAACTCAATGAGTATATACTATCTACTATATACTATATGTATGATTAGGATGATGACCACTGAATAGACTTCCAAATTTCCCAAGATGCATTTCAAATTTACAGCAACAAAAACCTGAAACACACTGAGGGCTAAATATCTCTGTTGATTCGCCAACTTTAAAAGTTCTAAAAACATTTTTGTCAGGAAAGTGACAAAGTAGAATATCAACACGTGGTAATTTGATCCATAAAACTAACAGAAAAGCATTTAATTCATTCATTTTAGAGTTTTTTGGAGACCCTCCATTGTGCTCCTGACAAAGCTTCTGCTTAACTTCAAAACAAGAGCCCTATTTAAAAGTTTTTCTGTCCAGGTATGCTCCCCCTTTATTTGAATTTTACGGTCATGGTGTTGTAAGTCACATGATTTGCTATGCCTTCTGGGAAGAATCTATTGACTAGTATCCAGTGCCAAATAGGCAGGCCAGTTCCAATTACCTAAATTGAATTATCTGAACTCTGCCAATCGCTTTCATCTCACTTAGCTTTTATTGTGGTAGAAGTAGTGAAGTACAGGTGTATTAGAGCAGTGGTTCTCAACATTTTCCGCCCGCAACCCCCAAAATAAAGATAGGTGGAGACAGGGCCATCTATAAGGGGGAATAAAGGGGAGAGATTTTTGGGGTCCATCCATAAAGTCAGCAAAATGATGGTCTATTGTTCTATGAATCTGTGATAACCACATTTATTTATTTATCCGAATATTATCCACTGTTATCCAGGTAGTCTATTAATCAGAATTAAAATTGGTTCAAATTGACAAAAAAACAGGTGGTGAAATTGGATTTTAAAAACCACAGAATTTGGTTAAAAAATTGCAATTTAGAGTGGCCAAAAACGGACAGAAAAAATGGTGAAAAGGGTTCAAAGTGTAAATATTGGCTTAAAAGTGGCATACACTGGGTTTCGGATAATGTAAATTAAAACAATAGGAACAACTGGCAAAAATAAGTCTGAAATCTGGTGAAAAGAGGTTAAAAGTGACTAATGGGTCAACATATGCAACATTAGCTGGGAAAATTGATGAAAAATGGCTTATAAGTGGCTGAAATTGTCTTGAAAGTGAAAACAATTGGCAGAAGAGGCTTTGAAATTTGATGGAGAAGTGGCAGAAATGGGAGTAATGTAGCAAAAATGCATTGAAAAGAGCAAAAATATGGCAAAAAAGTAATGAAAACAGGTTAAAATATGAATCCATGTACCATTCGTTCTTTGGTTTTTCCGTTTTGAAACCAAATTTATTTATTTTTTATTTTAATTACTTTATTAATCCCTGAAGGGAAATTGTTACACTCTGTTATTTTTAGGGACATGCTTCTCACACACACAGGCCCGAATCACACACATGCACAAACAGGACCTGTGAACATGCATCAATGGAGAGATGTCAGAGTGGGGCTGCTTCCACAATGAAGGGAGCACACCAGAGCAGTGTTGGGGTTTGATGCCTTTCCAACTACCAGAACAACTTCTGTATTTTGATCCGCATTGGGACTTGAACCGGCCACCCTCCGGTTTCCAACCCATGTCTCTACGGACTGAGCTACTGCCACCCAAATCAAACCTAAATAGCTTACTAGATAACTAGTCTAAATATTTCATTTAAACATCACAGAGATGCTACAAAGATATTATTTGTTTTTGGGTTACTAATACAGGTTAGATACAGTTTGGGTTTAAATCCCAGGAACCTTCTATTGTTCCAAGAGTTTAAAGCACAGATGCAGCAGATCATCACTGGTCTTTCTAACAGTTGAGCCTTAAATTGACCCACCACTCCTAAGTTGTTTATCCCTCAGCAACATCTGTTCTTCACTGAGAGCTATTGGTTGTTGAAACACTTGAAAATAAAGCTTCATCCAAGCTGTTGCTATTATTTCGCAGCCTGTGCGACTCTTCTTTTCAATTTGTCCTTTCAGGGCAGAAGTGACTCGACACAAGCAGCGCTCGCATGAACTGGAGCTGCAGATTGAAAGGGACCGTAATGCCATTTCTGAGGTTTGTGTATCACTCTAGCCCTCAGATGTCTGAGAGGCTTTATTGCAAAAAGGGAGAGGTAACTGAACAATTCTCAAGTAACTGGAGTGTATGAAGTGGGAAGGTGCAATGATTGCAATATGCCATTTTGCTGTGGAGTGAAGAGTCGTCCTTTTGTGCTCACGTCTGTTCAGACGGTGTTGACCTGTGAAAATGTCAGGTCGTCTTTGTAGCAGCTCAAACAGCTACAGGGCGGACTGGATGAGTAATGGACTACAGAAGCTGCCTGGTGACAATCAAGAAGCAGCTTTGACTCTTTAAGAACTCTAACAACACAAATATATTTTTTTAATTCTAAGGGTTTAAGAAAAAAATCAATTTGGTGATATATCGCAATATTTCACCATGCGGTTATTGTATTGATCCAAAATATGTCCAAATTGTTTGTTTTTTTAATATGTTTTTAAACAAAAAAAATCTTGAATTGTCATTTAAATGTAATTTGACAGTTTGGTAAACATACCAGTAGTTTTTATTGTTGGTACTTGAATTACAGTTAGTTGCCATTTACTTGTTATCGCAAGTTCAAATAAAAAAATAAAAATAATAAAAAATGTATCTGTAAAAGTGAAATTTGTAATGATTCGTATTGTGATATACCGCGATGTGTATCGTATTGTTTAGTATCGGGATGTATTGTCTCGGGAATCGCATCGTATCATCAGATTCATGGCAATGTACACCCCTAATTTTTACATATGCGTACTATTTACCTTTTGTCGAGGGAAGATTTATATCCACCTTTTCCATTTGGCTATAAGTTCCTGATTGTGGGTGAAACTTCCTGTTTTATGATGTTATTTGGTTTTTTTAAAGTTGCTGTAGTATAGAAATTATCTGTTTAAGTGCCTCTTTCACAGAAAAACAACTTCCAATTTTAAATTTTCACAATAAGATTAGTTTATGCTCATCTTTCATTTATTCATAAAAGGCATAATACATTTTAGTGAATATTTGCATAGAGTAAATATGTAAGATTGTAGCATATATGGCAAATTTTCATCTCTAGTCCCTTGGCTTGTTGATGTAAAACTGTAAATACATGCAAATAGTCAAAACATGAATGCAGAGTCATAGAAATTCTTATAAAAATGTATATGATTATCATGTTTAGCAAATGGAATGTAAGATAAATATAAGCTGCCATTAACTATTTTTGGGAAAGTGCTACATTTTAATACTTCACTTGTGTTCAGCTATGGTTTTAAAGAATTTGAAGGCTAGACCATCACCTCCACAATGTTGCATATATTCAAAACAATACATATTAGAATTCATGGTAATGGCTACTATTTTTCTTTCCATTCATTTTAAGCACCAATTCACATTTGCTAATTTTTCTACTATTGGTGTTTCACAGTACGAGAGGCAGCTGGCAATATATCAGGAGAAGACGAATCATCTCCAGAGACGTCTGAGCCAATTTGATCAAAAGGGCGTGTCATCCACACAACAGGTACGAGCATTACAAAATGTAATGTCCTAATTATGGCTGCAAATTCATTAAGACTACTTAAAAGTTAACTTTTTACATAAAGCAACACACACACAAGTCATTTTCTCTCTGGCAGGAAGTTGTTGTCATCATTTCTACAGTCGTGTGTACTAGGGCTGCACGATTTTGAAGAAAAAAAACCTATTTGCGATTTTTCTGACAGATAGTGCCCGAACGAGATTTACGATTTTTGAAAATAGTTTATACATTTAAATGCATGTGTTTAATTTTTTTTGCCAAATTGCATTTTATTTTTTTCTTCCAAATTCCATATTTTCCATATTATTTATTTAAAATTCAGTTTTTTTAGAAATATTTATCAATTTTTTCAGAAAATTTGTTTAGAACTCGTGAGGAAACAAATTAAATACTGATAAATTAATAAAAACCATAGTTAAACAAAAATGTATGTCAAAAATAAAGTAAGATACAATTAAAAGGTAAATATAAGTTGGATGGATTGTTCTGCTCCTTTTTAATTATTCATGTCATATAAAGACGTATGAGAGCAGAATTATGTCACCTAATTCCCCTCAGGGATCAATGATTTACTGAATCTGAGCAGGTTTATTGATTAAGTTTTGATGAATTTAAATGATCCTGATGACATCATTCCAGACCGTAATGATTAAACAAAAATAAATGGACTAAGTATAAGAAGTTATCATTAAGCTACAATGTTTCAGACTCTATAATCCCTGGCATCAATGGTCTCGTCCACAACAACAGAACAAATTTACAGATCATCAAAGCTACAGATCTTCTGTAGCTCTGATGAGATGTTTAAACACTCTGAGCAGGTGAAGCTGATTAAAGCTGACTCATGTTTTTACGGAGCACAGCAGCGCTACATGAGAAACGGACGGAGCTCCGCAGACACGTTAAAGTTAAGCGGCCACTGGTCGGCTCTCATTTAGGAGTCAGTGATGATTTGCGTAGTTTTTTGGCAGTTCAGAAGGTGTTTAGACTCTGTTTGAAGCGGACGGGAGGGGGCGGGGGGTGCACCATAATAAGCCGTCCCTGAAACATTTCCCCTTTAAAAAAAAAAAACGACTTTTTCCTCAAAGTGACGGCGTTTCAAAACGATTCTGGCCATTTTCGCGTTCAACAGTAGATTTTGTTTTCATTGGTCGATTCCGCTAATTTGGATTTTTTAGGGCTCTAGTGTAGTTGTTGTTAGCACACTCAACTGAGGGGTCACTGAGACTCGCTGCAGCGCATACAAGCTTGTGTCCTGTGACCATCTCTCATTGGCCAGCAGCCCAGGAAGGCGGTTCTGATTGGTGAACATATATATCACTCAAATGATAAAGACGGAAAAAAAAACCTCAGCGTCTGAGGTTACGTTATCGCAGTAGTGAAAATCTTAATATTAATGCCATTAAGGTTAATCGTTCAGCCTTAGTGTGTACGGTGATAAGAGAGAGTGAATAGTTCAAAGCTAAGGATTTGTTTTGTCTTCTTTGGTGGAATTGTTGTGTAGTTTAACAAAATGTGCATTATTTGTTTTACAGTTCACTGGTTTGGCGTCACAGCGGAGGAAGATCGTCCATCCAGATACAGAGACAATCTAGTAGCAAACGCTCACTGTGCCTTAAAATAACAATAGAATAATAATAATAGAATATTTATGATCAATGTGCTGCACTTTGAACTGTTTTTTTTCATAAAGTCATAACAAACGAGAACTCTGAACTGAAACATGTTTACATTTTTATACACCTACATGTATAATGAATAAGAGCCTGTGTGAAAGGGAGTCTTGGGTGTAATTATTTTTTTGTGTGTGTGTGAATTATAAGTTATTGATTGTTTTCCTGATTGTGTTTTTTAATGCATTCTGTACATGTGGAAAAGCTGATGCACCATGATAAAACCTTTGTCGAGCTGAGTTGTTTCTGGTTCTGATGGAAAGACACCAGAATAAAACACTGCATTACAAGTTTTCTTTCAAATTAGTCTCCACTGGCAAAAGTATGAGCATTAGTGGACATGAGCATTTAAAGTACAAATGTATAGTGGAGCGATGAAAGAAATGTACGCCTTTGGGATGATGGTAGAAAGAAAAAAAAATCTGTGCAAATGTAAAGAATGCTTACAAATAGTGACATGGATGCTGTTAGCTTCAGAATCTGAAACAATGATCCTACTTTCCACAAAATGTTTTACACGGAAGACTGGTTTCATGTTGCCAAAAATGTATCAACTTAATAAAAAAAAGGTGGAATTTGTAGTATTTATCATTATTATTATTTGAAATTATTGCATGTGTATTTTTTATTCTTTAGTTAGAGTATATTATTTGTGTTATCCTAAACTTATCTTGTGTCTGAAATTGGTTTATTGAGTTCATTTCCATACTGTTACTGGTCACTAACAGGTAGGTTTTGTTCTGGTTAAACTGGTGATTGGCTATCGTCACTGCTGTTATTTTCCATTTTATTAGACTTAAAGTCACGGTTTTCCAAAAATATTTTTTTATTGTATTTATTTTTTATTATTGGAAAGAAATGTTCTCAGGCAGACATGGGCAACTGGTGGCCCGGGGCCACATGCAGCCCTTGGTCTAATGTTGTGTGCCACCCAAAGTAAATGCACAAAATGACTACAATAACATAAAGGATAAAAAAAAATGGCTTTAGAAAAACAACAAAAATGTACAAAATGACAGAAAAACACAGAAATGGACAAGAAAATGTGCAAAATGACAACAAAAAGCATCTGTTCTCTGTATTAAAGCTCAGATCAGTCATCTAAATTAATGTTGATATTAATGTGGCGCTTGGATCAGATTATCCCCTTTTTTTACTCAGCTGTGATAACACTTTCTGTTCTGAGGCACACAAGCATAATTTAAACTGTTGAACAAGAACCCAACGCAATTCATTATATAAATAAAGCAACTTTTTGCTCAAATTAATTGTTTTTTTGGTTTATGTATATATATATATATATGTTTTATTTACGTGGGTGAGCATGTTTTTCATTTTTATTATTTACCAGGGGCAGTATGTTTTTTGCTTGTATTCATTATTTAAGGTGACCAGCATACGCGTCCTATCGACGTCACGCTGGTTACGTAGCATACCGCGCTCATTATGTTGCTAGGATACCGTAGACAACATCTCTACGGTGCTGTTGTTGCTCTACGTTGCCGACTGTTGCGTTGACAGAAAACACTCTAAAACCCAATTGTCTTGCTGTTGGTGATTTGGTAAGTTAATCTTGTTTGGAAAAGCTTTGCCAGTAAGTAAGAAAAAGTCTAAATCCTGACTAATATGTTTGCTAACTTTAGCTAACTGCAGCTGTTTCCATTCAGTTTAATTAAGCGATTATTTTCTACAACGTTTACAGCACTAGGACCTTTAATCACACCTGTGTCTACATGGAACAGCCACCTGGTCCATTTCCATCAGAGAAACTGGTCACTTCGGATGACTTTTTGTCCACACCAGGTAATTAAGCAATAAATGATGAACTATGTGATATTTGACACCAAAACTACAAAGCTTACAATGATAAACTACCTGTCATTGTGCTTTCCTAGACCAATGTAGACCTCCAGAAGTCCAGGACTCCAGCGCTCCCATGCGGGGTAAAGACTATGAGGTGAGACATTGTAAAGCAGTGTTTTTCAACCTTGGGGTTGTAACCCCATGTGGGGTCGCCCCGAAATTCAAATTGGGTCACCTGAAATGTCTATTAATTGATTTTTTATTTATTTTTTTTATAAATTACAGATTCAAATGATATTTTTCTATTTTTCTTCTTTTTTTTTTTTTTTTTTTTTTCAAATGAAAACACCACACACAACTGTATTATACACGTATATACTATATAACTTTCTCAAATCCAAATCTATTGTAAATAAAAAAGAAAGTGTCTATTTGTATGGTTGCCATACAAACAACCCCCGGTGCTATGTTATTAGTACATTTACCGAAGTACGTATGTAGCGTCTGAGGGTTAGGTTTATGGTTACAGGTTATAACCTTATATCACAACAATTTTTAGCGTTAGGTAAAGGTTTACGGTTAGGTTTAGTTTTAGTCCCGTGACCTAAACTGGCCAGTGAGGGGTGTACAAATAGCCATTGTCTGAAAAAAATAAATAGTCTTAGAATGATCCTTTTGTATTTTCTTTTTTAATTATTATTGTTTTTCAAATTAAAATACAGCACACAATCTCAATCAACTGTATTCTATACTTTTACTTCCTCAAATATAAAGCTAGTAGATAAAAAAAAAAGACAGAAAATTCAGTATGAAACATATGAGCTGGTGCATCTCTTCACTTCTCGTAACACCATGAACATGATCAAAAAGTGATTAAAAAAATAATAATATGGAGTCGCTAGAAATTTGTGATATCAAAATGGGGTCATGTTGTAAAGACGTAGAAAAAAGTGTTATTTATTTAAACAAAAGAGGTGTTACACTTGTTTTAAACATATGTGGCCCGTAGTTTGATGTCAACTAAACGGGACTAGAAAAACCGCTTTTTTTCATTTTAAATTTCCAAATAATTTTTGCTATTATTAAAACAAGGGCAAGTTTACCATTAGTCCCCTATTTTAACGCTTTTCTTTTTTTGAGAGTTATGATCTTTTTGTATCTCAAACAATGCACGATAATGTTTATTAAACCAAATGTCAAACTCAAGGCCAGGGGGCCAAATCCTCCCCCAGGACTTCTTCAGCCATATCTTCTTGGAGGTCTGTGAAATGATAAAAAAAAACAAATTCTGATGAAGTATATGATACTAGACATGGTGCACTGTCGCAAAAAAGTACTTTTTAAAATGTATTTTATGTTATATACAAGACTAGTACAGGTACTTTTTAAGTTAATGTCAAATACAGATAATTTAGATATGTATAAGTTGATGTTTTCATGGAGATTTATGGCTACAAATGGAAATGAATTGTGTGTGAATTGTGCGGCCCACTTGTAATCAAACTGATTCGTGTTTGCCCCCTGATTTAAAATGAGTTTGACAACCCTGATTTAGACCATAATGACTAATTTTTTTGTGTTTCTCTTCCTTAGGCTTTTCTCCATAAACGTCTTGTAAGAAAACAACCCAGTCCTGAACACTATGAGATCCTGGAGTCACTATATTTCCCAGGCTGGGATACTCGCCCGTCTCCACAAAAAGCACCAAAACTACACATGCAACAACAGGTGCTCGTCCACCCGCCTCCAAAAGAATCTACTTCAAAGGTCAGTGGCTTACAGTGCTTTTTATTTCATTTATTTATAAAGGTGTATTTGTTTCCTCAAATTTCTACAAACAATACCACATAATGACCGTATAAAAATAAATGTGATTTCTTGTTTGTTTTTTTATAATAAAAAATGCAGGGTTGAATGTATTCTATTTTGGAAACTCCATGAATACTTTTCCGATGCACTGTGTAATAAATGCAGTATTGTCCTTTTTTTTCCCCAGGCTTTTCAGGGGCAATTTGTCAAGAAAAAACCACCCAGTCCTCAACATCATGACATCATTAAGCAGCCTACCTTCCCCACTCGCTCATCTGCACAAAAAGGACGCGTTCACCTGCCTCGGCTGGAGTCCACTTCAAATGTTAGTGGATTACAATGTGTTTGCATTCAAAGCTTTGCAGCATGTCAGTTTTTCCACATTTTTTTTATGTTTTTGCTTTTTCAAAATTTTGCACATTTGTTATTTTGTGTTTTTTGAGGTCATATTTGATTTTTTTTTTTCGTCACATGGTATTTTTTGTCATTTAATATATTTTTATTTGTAATTTATTTCATTTTTGTCATCATTTTGTTTGGTTTTTTGTTTTCTGTCATTTTGTGTGTAGGGTTAGGGTTCTGTCTTTTTCATTTTGTGTATTTTGTAACAACTTGTAAGTTTTTGTGTACTTGTGTGTCTTTGTAGATCTTTGTGTGTCACTAGATTTATTTTGTGCGTTTACTTTGGGGGCTGCTCAAAATAATCCATACATGGCCCCCAAGCCGTGAGTTGCCCCTGTCTGTTTTAGACCATGAGAAACCAAATTATCATGTTTGATGAGAAAAAAAATGGAACAAAAAAATTTGAAAGAGCTGGTGAAAATATTACCCCCTTTGTGGAGGTAAAAAATGTAACTCTATGAATACTTTTGGGTGCACTGCGTGTAATAAATGCCGAAGAATTGCTCTTTCTTTGGACTTTCAGAGCCAGTATGTACAGAAAAAACCACCCAGTCCTCAACACCATGACATCATTAAGCAGCCTACCTTCCCCACTTGCTCATCTGCACAAAAAGTGCCCGTCCACCTGCCTCGGCTGGAGTCCACTTCAAAGGTCAGTGGATTACGTGCAAGGATGGATGGCAGGAGTGCCGCTTTGCTCACTCATGCCCTTCACTGCAAAATGTGCTTCTTTTAAGCGTTTCATATTCATACATTTTTAAAGTAAAGCCCCAGAATTAGAAACCATGAGATGCATAGCTTAGTTTGACTGTAAATGTGATGAAATGACTCTTCTTTGGTAATAATGTAACACAGGAGGGGAAGATCACTGTGAAAAGAAGTGATATATGAATACAGTTAAGGGCAGTACATCTGCCTATTGTTGGATTTTAGGAGAACCATTCAAACAGAAAGATGAATGCTTACTGGAGCTTGAGCACCAAACCTTGATCCATCATCATCATCATCATCATCATCAAACTATAATTCAGACATATGCAAAGTCCATAGCAAACGTAACACAACAGACATTACAAATAAGACATTAAAAGAGCCCTCACCTAAACTAATGGAAAATTATAGCAACATTTACCAATAAATTAATTTGATAAGACATCCTAAATATTGTCAGTTTAAACACAAAAAAAAATACTTTTAGAATATTTGCATTTCCTAAAGAAAATGCAAGTGAGGATGCAACTGCTGGCCCATTCCATTGAACACTGCATTAGCCTAGTATTACTATAGCTTTAATTAGCATCAACATAGCATTAACATAACATTAGCTATCATTAGCATAGCCTTAGCTAGTATTAGAATTAGCATTAACATTAGCTAGCATTAACATTAACTAGCAGTAGCATTGACCTATCATTAACATTTACATTAGCATAGCATTAGCATTAATATAGCATACACCCAGCATTAGCATAGCATTAACATAGCATTACCATTAACACAGCATATACTTTACATTAGCATTAGCCCAGCAATAGCATTTATTAAGCATTAATCTAGTATGCCTAGCATTAGCCCTAGCCTAGTATTAGCCTAGCCAACGAACTCTCTGAAATAATACAGAAGATATGATGAAAATTATTGAAATACTGGTAGGTTGAAGGATCTGAAACAATCTAAATAAAGTTTGAAAAAAAAAAAAGCTGAAGAAAGTTGAAAAAGTTTTGACAATTTGTTTGCAAAGATTTGAAGAAAACTGGAGCAGCTCCACTAGCTTAATGAGCTGTCCACTCTAAAAATGGGATTGGAGCTGAAACGTCAATGTAGTTTCCCCAAAAAATTGAATAAGTCAAAAAGTTTAAAAGTTACACATTATAAAAGTACAATAATAAATCTCAGAAAATTTCTGAATGTTTTGATTTGCTTATTTGTCAAAATCGTACAAATGTGTAGGAGGAGTTAACGACCGACGGAAGAAAAAAACATAACAATAGTGAGGATGCAATTATTGTACAACTAATGTCCAGGACCGAGGGCGAGCGGTGGCCTAGTGGTTAAGTAAGCAGGCTTGTAATCGGAGGGTCACCCGAGGTAACTCGCCAAGTGCCAAATAGCAGACTGAAAATGCTCCAGCTTATTCCAACCTAAATAAATGGGTTATTACCAACATTTTTGGTGTTGGTGTAACTTCAGCCTTGGCTAACAGGAGAAAATCACCATTTCTCTGTCTTGTTTTTTTCTTATTTCAGCTCTCCAAGGATGTGGCGCTAAGTGATGCATCTTTTGATTCTTCTCTCAAAGAATACATTCATAAGTACAATCCAAATTATATTTTGAGCATCACGTCACCATTGCTCAATTATGACTTTGCTCTTACCGGTCTTGAGCAATGGAAAACAGAGTATGAAAACCACTGCAAGCTGCTCCGCATCCCTTTTTTTGCTCATTTTAAAAATTGGAAAACCTTCTACGTGTGGCGTAGGAAAGTTTGTGCTAAGAAGTTTCACTTGGCCAGAGAGAAGCTAGAAGAACGTTTGTTTTTGGTCAACCCGGTATGAACAAACACTTAAAGGTGCTTCCGTGTGTGGTAACTTCTGTGTTATTGTTATCATTGTTTATACTTTTTGTCTCTCAGTGTCTAAGTCCTGCTCTCCTGGTAATCAGGAAAATGTGTTGCCAACTGAGTGACACAGGCTTGTGTCATTTGAAGAAAAAGCACACTTATACATTAGAGGAGTTCAAGAATGCTCTGCTCATGCAGCTGGAGAAGGTGAGCATGTGAATGTTTTATATCTGGTTTAAACATGGAGACTAACCATATATCTTCAATGCCCTTCTTTCAAACTATTACCTCTGCCAAGGAGGTGATGTTTTCACCCAAGAATATTTTGTTTATTTGTCGGTTAGCAGGATTACGTCAAAAGTACTTTAAATTTAATTATTGAGAGATATACCTTATAGACATGGTAGATTTCATTACATGTTGGAGGGGATCTCAATCAATATACTAATTCTGCATCAGTTTCAAAAATTGAAAAAATCCCTACCTCTCATAATGAGTCTAATCACTGGCAAATTTAAAAAAAAAAAAAATTTGGTTCATGATTAACCGATCTTAATGAAACCTGACTCAGTTATGTCGAGTTGGTTTCTCACTTTTTTCTTTTTTTTTACTTGTCTGCACATGCTGTCAAAGGTCAACACGACAAGAAGTGCAAACTTTTTAAGACAGCAATGCATGTTTTCTCACTTATCTCACCAAGTGTTATCTGGACCGGATCTGGACTGCGTATTTAATCACCATTCTGAATCAGCTTGAAAAAACCAAAAACCCCAATCTCTTATCTTTGGTGAAATTTCAAAAATTAATATATGGATTTGTAATTGACTGATCTTTATGAAATTCAAACCAGTTATCTTGGGTTGGTTTTTCAAATACTCCAAGTTTCTTTCAAATCAGATCTGGGTTACATATTTACTTGGAATTCAAAAAAATGGGGGTGTCCATACTTTTGGACCTACTGTATGGTTATTAATGGGGAAAATTTATTTCAAGCCTTTAAAGTGTAAACTATTATGATGCCATGATCAGGATCAATGATCCCGATCATCTGCCAATATATGGCAAAGAGGAGATTTGCTGCTTGGCGGAGGTTTGCGCTCTAATGGGCGTGTTCACTAAAGGCTTAGGGATATTAAAACATTTGCAAACGTCACTCCACATGCTAATAAGGGGTA
This sequence comes from Gouania willdenowi, assembly GCF_900634775.1. Taxonomy (NCBI): domain Eukaryota; kingdom Metazoa; phylum Chordata; class Actinopteri; order Blenniiformes; family Gobiesocidae; genus Gouania; species Gouania willdenowi. The sequence continues at coordinate 39,801,787 of NC_041044.1, forward strand.
CAAACCCCAGGGAATCAGGACTGCCTGTCACAATCTATTTCGCGAGTGTCCATCTGATGAATATGTAAAGTAGGTGGATCTCACAAAGGGAGCAAAAAAATGGGAGGAAGAAATGCCAATCAATTAATGCAGTGGGCACAATGCAATTCATCAAACCTGGGACTGTTTGTGGTGACTGATTTAGCACCGGAAAATAGTACGACTAACACAGCGGAGATGGAAAAAAACACTCCAGTTAACCTTTCTAGTATAAGAAAATACATTAAATAAAACAATTGTCAATATTAACAGCCACTGAATACGAAAATGCAGAGTAAAGACAAGTGTGTGTGAGGGAGAGAAAAAGCTGGACACCTGAGGTGGCCCGTGTAAAGTCTGGTGTGGCTGGGGCGCAGAGAGTCGCTGTGCGCGTTGATCTATGGATGTCGCTCCAGACGCACAGCTCCAAGGAACTCCTGTGTCTTTCTCTCCATGTTTTGACCATTAAACTCTCGTGTCGCGTTGATGTCAGGAGCATCAGGCCAGAATCAGCTGACCAGCTGATCGGGAGCTCAGACCTGCTGGATGATGGTCAGTAGATCATCTTCAAATGGTGCTGATTGACAGACTGTGTTGCTGCATTATCTCAGATCAATGGCATCAACAGATCAATAGGACAGTCTCTGTCCAAATCTGCCTGTTTTACATGGACTGATCAGAGCAAAGTTACAGGACCTGACAGAGCAGCCACAATTAGGGGGGGAATTATCATTAGGTTTTAAAGTTGTTTAAAAAAGAATGTTTTCTACATTATTTAATGTGCAGCAGACAGAGAAGTCCACCAGCCTCCATTTGAACTTCTTCAAACATCATTTTGTGCTTCTTTGCACTCACCTCTCCTTGTTGAACTAGCAAAATGTTCATTTCAATAGGGCGGTCTCAACCACGTCTATACGCGCAGCTGTTAGTGCCGCAATGTTAGTGAATTCCCCACAGCTGGTGAGGAAACAGGGCCACCAAAGGATTTAGGGATGCACCTGGTTTACCAGCCTTTATTTCAGATCTTAGTGAATCCACCCCTAAGTGCTCTTGTTTAGTACATTGTTTAATTCCAGGTCCTCGATGACCTGGAGAGGTTTGAGCACCTGGTTAAGGAGGTAACTTTCTGTGCTTGCCGTGACTTCTTGGAAACCAAGACCAAGTCTACTGAACCTGGTGCGTATACGCTGACCATGTGGACGGACTGAGTTAAGATACGTAGACCTCAATGGAGAAAGAGTAAAACTTGTTTTTTTTGTCACAGACAAAAGCCAATTCACGAGACATCTTCCCAAGATCAATAAAGTTCTTGTTCTCAACCGTCTGGTCTGGTAGGAATAGTTTTACTCTCAGACTTTACCTTAAACATTTTTCTCCTGAAAAACACTGGTGTTTCTTTTAGGCACTGCACTTACCATGACATGACGTTTCCCATTCTCTTCTCTTCTCAGCTTTATTTATCTTGTTGACTGTGTGGTGATCAACACGTTGCACAGGCTGGTGGTAGATGCTGTGAAAGAATTGCTGGCTGAGCTACGAGTGCATGTCTGTCAAACCCCGAGCCATGACATTATTCAAAGCTGGAATCGAAACTCTGCGGCTTCCATTGAGCCTCCTGAAACAGATGTGACTAAGAAGGTGGTTTAAAAAAGTATTAATAAAAACATTACACAGTGCATTGGCAATTTCAGATAAAATAAGTTAACAATTCAGATTAAGGAATGAATTAAGTTTGGTGTTTGTTCTTGTGTGTGCTCATCAGCCCACTGATCCAAAAGCTGCTTCCTGTAAACCTTTCTTCACAACTGAGTTGATATTGGAAACATGTGCTCTGACTTTCAAACCCTCTGAGGGAAACTTTCAGGTTTGTATTCAAACGCTCTCACTTTGGTTCTTTATTATTCATTAAAACGAGACTTAGCACGGATTTGGGTTTGATTCCTCTAGGAGACTACTGCGGAGATTATCAGCAGATTTCACAGCACAGCAATGACTGTCAAGACCCTCAGTGCACACCCCGATGTCGACTTGTTGTGCCACTCAGAAGACGTCTCGGTAGTCAAGGCTTTCACCATTTGAGATGTGTTTGTTTCAAGTATTTTAACAAGCAAGTGGTTCACAATACATGTTTATATTCATAGGGTTGGGATATTGCACGCAAAAAAGGCCTTTGTTTGGAGTTCATCTTTGAAAATGATTGCCATCTTCAAAGAATCAAACAAAACATTGAGGTTAGTTATTACTTTATGGGATTTATCTTCACAATTGTTTGTTCGTCGGTTCTTACTTGTTTGACTGAATTAGGAATTGCTCACCGTTGCCTTTGATGCAGCTAAAGTGTACTCTCACACATTTGAGTGCTTCCTCACATTCTACAAAGAAAATGAGAGTCTAGATCTGGAAGCCCTGCGTCATGAGGATCCAGGTAATGAATAGTACATAAGCTTGAACTCTGTTTTCGAATCTCTTCTCTCCATCGCATAACGAGTGGGCAAGGTGAAAACTGTGCTTTGAAAATATTTGTATTTTTCTGGTTTTGATAAGATTTAGATTTTTTTTTTTAAAAAAAGAAGCAAAACAATCAAATCTTCTAGGCCTTTTCTACTTATTCTTATTCATTGCTTTATCCTTCTTATTAATGTTACACACTTAATACATTTATTGATCTTTTTCCTTCTTAGGCACATGGTAAATGTAGGATTCAGCATGAATGTGTCAACCACTAGGATCAGAATATATTGTTTCTGTTTGAGCAAAAATCCAAACATAAAGAGACCAGACAATAGTGTGTCCAAGTAATTACATTTAAAAAAAAGAATAGCAACTAAACCTCAAGGTTTTTGCGCAACGATCTATGCTATACTAACGAACTAATCAATACTCACTATACCTCGCTATTCACAATTCTCTCAGTCCAACCTACTCACCTCAGATTGCAGAGTTGACAGGTGCAAGTTTTCATAGAAGGGGCGGGGTCAACAGTGGTTGTTTGTGACATTTAAAGCCACAAACAACCATTCTCAGCCAAAAGCTAAATTTGATTGTAATAGCATGGTTTCAACCCATCGAGGGCGGTCAAGAAAATACTACAACTTGAAGTACTTTGACTAAAATGTCAAGAGTTGGACAATATTTAATCAAAAACACTACTTCATTCCCAAATACATTTATTTTCACCAGAAAAAAATGGTTTAGTTACTCTTCAAATCATTCAACCATTTTGTAAACATTAAGGTGATAATTTGCATATGTTATCATTTCAATTTGATTTCTGACCTAGAGCATTTTAAATATTTCAAATCAGATTTAGTCGACTAAAACAACCTAAACTAAGATTACTTAACTAGTTTTCTATTTCTTAATTTTTGACAAAGATGATTTGGGATTGGCTGATTTAACTTCACATGAAGATTCCACACTTTAAAATTAGTCACTGGTTGGATGAAATTATTTCTGATTAATTGTACTCTTTAAGACCATTTTGTCTTTTTTTTTTTTTTTTCAATGTTTCTTATTGAAACTCTCGTAAATTTTACCAATCGTTTTAGTCATTTTGCTTGTATTTAGACTTACTGAAGTTTTAGGTAGGTAAAAAATGTTTAGTAGACCAAAACTTACAAAAGTAACTATCATTATGAATTAATTAACCTACTAAATAACACTGCATTTGTCTTAGCTCACGACAAATAGGATGTATCTATCGCCCACACTTAGATTCTTTTCCTTTTTTCTGTCCTTTGGTCTTATTAGAAATATTGATTGTTATTATTTTGACACTAAATTAGACAATAACTGCATGGCATTGTGAAAATAATCAGTGATACTGATAACTGCTCTGTTATTTGTCCAACAGGCTCATTCTTCTTTGAAAAAGCCCTGGAGAAATATCATAGCCAGCATAAGGACACCTTGGCTATTGAGCAGAAGAGGCCGCTTGGCTTGCTACTCGTGGACAATACACAGTTCAAAGACAAGCTTTTGTCTTCTCTGCTGCATTGTCTGGAGGTCAGGACTAGCATCAGGGAACACACACAGCATCGACACATCCTTGAAGTTTCCCATGTAGGTGTTTCACGTCTCATTCTCTGGGATGATACTTAAAACATCTTCAAGGTAAACTCCAAACGAGTCTAGAGACCTGCACAAATTTTACATTTAAGAAAACACAGATACGTTTGTTGTCTTTCACCAAACTAAATGCATGGTTTGTACGATAGTTAACAAAAAAAAAAAAAAAAACACCAGGTCTAAGATTCCTTTAAGCTGCAGTATGTAAGTTTTGTTGGAATAATTTGATCAAAAATCCATAATAACCTTTCAGCACATTGTAATTCAAAGTGTTATGAGAGGAAACTGGACCTCTGCTCCTTCTCTTGTCTCTGTATTTAAGCTTTAGAAATATGCACCATGACTGTATTGTTCAGCTAATCTTGATTTATTGCAAGTGGTATTACTTATTATGACCACTGGTCTTTTTTTCCATTGGTAAAAAGTTAAGAAAAATAATTGTTTGGTATTTTAGTCCAGTCCATATTAATTATCTTTGACAGTGCTGACTAAATTATATTAGCAAAATTTTCATTAGAGCCCATTTGGGAAAGAATATGTCCGGCCCCAAAACTGTTTAACATATTGTTTTCAGTAAAGATTTTACCCACTGAAATATTAAGTGTGTATTACTTAATAAAGCAGAACAATCCTAGCTTTCTAGTTCTGCTAGTTTTTTTTGTAAGGCAGTTCCGAGTGAAGATTTTCAGCACTTTTTCTTTTCCTTTCCACTTCATTTGATCAATATTATCCATGGAAACCCGAGAACAAGTTTTTGATTTAAATTTTAAAAAAGGCAATGAAGGACATTAGGTATTATAACAGTCACCCTTGAGTTTTACAACAGTGTGTGACGGCTGTGACCAACTTTCATGTTTTCCATTCCACTCCGTTACCACAAAAAGGTAACGGAGTGGAAATACCTAAATCATTCAACCCCATGTTAAACAAAAAATAGGAAGAATTAAGCACTGCTGCTATGCTGTTTCATACGCACGGCTCACATGGAAAATTAAGTGAGCTACTGCAACCTTTAAATTCCAGGATTTTCAACATCTCAAATTTGCCCCCAATGAAAATCTTGCCCATAAAGCTATAATGGATGAATGGGAAAATGTTATGAATCAAATTCAAATCTAAAAACCATTAAAGACTAAATTAAACATGATATTTTGTCAGGGAAACATTTAATCAGGTGCTCTTCTTTGTTGGCTTTCTTTAGGGAATCAACGGGTTGCTCGCTCACTTGGCTAAACAGAAACTTGATGCCATCAATGCTGAGGTTTGTGAAGCTAAGTCTAAACTACAGTCCCAACCAATCACCACAGATGAGTTGGCCTGCTCCCTGATCTTCCAGGATGAAATACAGAAACGGGTAGGAGCTAAATACACAACACTTTATAAATGAATCATCTAAAAACTGAATACATCAATAAATATTTAATAAAAAAGATATTGATAAGAGCTCTGAAAATTGACTATCAAGCTCTAATCAAGAAAAAACTTCAGTTATTTGGTTTTATCCTATCAGGAATTGACAAACTTGCAAGTTAAGAAGTTTTTATATCAAATTATTGATCTTCATTTTTCTCCTTTTTCTCAGATTACTGCTATTGATGAGGACAAAATGGCCGTTTGTAAAATGTATGAATTGATCAACACGTACTCCATTCCTACCTTACCTGAGGATCTGTTGGTTTTTGCCACTTTGGAACCTTCCATTGAGTCATTGCACACCATTATTAATGCTGCGCCTAATGGGCAAGACTCCATCATGAAGAAGTTCCATAGTTCGTTGAAAAAAGACATCAAAGAACTGCAAAGTGAGGTCGATAAAGTTAAGCTCAGCTCTCAGGTATGTGGACGTTTTGTGCTTTTTCAATTCCCGACAACATTTTTTGTTGCATTGAATTACAACAAAGGGATGCAAAGAAATTGGCACTCGCCAAGCTGGTATTATCACATTTGTTTTCGTGGCCATGCATTTGCTACATTTTGACTTTGTCAGAATGTGTTTTTTTATGTATAGGATCCACAAATCCTTGACGCTGAGGCAGAATCCTCAGAGGTGCGTCTGCTGCTCGGGCAGATCCAGCTTTCTATTGATGAGCTGCTGGCCCAGGCATCTACCTACACTACTTACCAGAAAAGGTTTAAGGTAGTGTAATTATTTATTTATTTGCTTTTGAAACATTGAACATATTCATACAGAGTTTTTAATGGAAAAGAGTCAAGACTGAAACAAAAAGTTCTACTTATTTGAACATTGCTAAACTTCATCCTCTGTTCAATAAAGTTTGAGGTGACCAGGTTTTACACGTTGGAAGATTTAATGGCAGAATTCAGGCTGAAGTGTTTACTGTGGGACTGCCTGGATGAATGGGACTCTTTACAAGATGGTTGGCAGCAGGTGAGGCTTACAGGCACATTCTATGCACAATGACCCTGTTTAGTGTTTGTTTACATAAACATCTTTTTTTTTCTTTTAGCTCTGTTAAACACTTTTATTTTCACTTATCCCCAGAGTACTCTTCAACAACTAGATTTGGAGGCGTTTGGCTCTGAGGTTAGCAAATACAGCAAGTATGTGACTCAGCTGGAGAAAGGCCTGCCAAGTAACAATAAAGTGCAGAGTCTGAAAGAGAAGGTTGAAGTCATGAAACAGAGGGTGAGTGATTTGGCTTTGATCAAGCCTTACGACTAAAACATCCACCAATCTAAGAGAGCTCATCACAATTTGAGTGAAGGTTTATACTAGGGGTCTGCAACTTTTACTCTCAAAGGAGCCATTTTGCCTCATCTCACCTGGATTAAAGTCCTCCTGGAGCTGAAAAAATACCTTCTCAATGAAGACTACAGTGTACTGTATTAAATTCTATACAGTTAAAATTAAATAATAATAATAATGTTTGATTTCATTTGACTTGATTTTTATTGAACATGTAAATGACAACTTAAAGACAGTTTACAATAAAATAAACTGACATCAAGAAATAAAACAGTATCTTGCATCTTCAAATTCTTACACATCTCAGTTTAAATGAACACAATGTTATATAAAGAAGATGTTTAGTTAATGTATTTGAAAGGTTACAAAAGTAACTTGATTTTGATAACACATGATCATGTGATGCTAATTGTTCATTTATTGCCACACATAAAGCAATGTATATTCAACCGGCACATTGGTGGTTAAATTATTCTGTTTCCACACAATTAAAATTTCTATTTTCTTCCAGAATAGTGTAGTTTTTGTTGGTTTAGTTATCTTATCTTTAGAGATTTAAAACTTAAGCCACAGGTGCAGGAAAGTTGCAGGAGTTGAAGTAGGAAAGTGCTGAGTCATTGCACAATGTGATTTTTTTTTTTTTTTTAGGTTAACAAATTGTTATATCTTGATTTTATTTGTCATTAATCATTAACATCCTCTGTAAAAACTATTTCTTTCAATAATTTTTTTTAAAGCTATAGGGAGCCATTGCAAAAGGGTCAAAGAGCCACATTAGGCTCCAGAGCCGCAGGTTGCAGACCCCTGGTATGTACAAACTGTTGCTTTGTAGGAGAATCTGATGAATCACAATGTCTAATCCTCAGATGCCGATAATTACTGATCTTCGTAACCCTTGTATGAAAGCTGAACACTGGAAGTCCCTGGAGTCTATTATACAGCCCACAGTGAATGTAGAGGAGTGTTCTCTGGCTGCTCTGGATGAAATGAACGTCTTTTCATTTGGGAGCAAAATACAAGAGGTGACGATTGATTGATGGATGGATGGATGGATGCATGCAAAAACAGCTAGTAAAATGGATGCCTTACATTATCTCTTTATGTTAAATGTTCTCTAAATAACTTTGATTTCATGGTTTCTATTTATTTAACTCACCTACTGTAGTTGCCACTATTTTTCTCACGTTAGTTTCAATTCAGGCACCAGCAGTGTGTTTCTGTATGGTTCTGTGTTCATTCAGAGCAACATCATGATCTTTAAAACACACAATCCTATAATCTGGGTCTAACTTTCAGGTTTCAGGACAAGCTTCAGGAGAGGCATCAGTGGAGGCCGTTATTGGAAAGGTGTGTAAAGCACATACATCAACATCACATTGATTTCAACCATTGTACATAAAGATGAGAGCTCTACCTCTCAGCTGAGAGGCCAACGCCCACAACTGTTGTTGAGCCACGAACAAACACTGTGTTTTCAACAAAACTGGCAATAAAAGCCATCAAAAATGGAAAACTGTTTGTGTGCTGTTGCCGAACCCTTACCTGAACATCAGTCCTGCCATACAGGTTTAAACACATGCTAAAATGCAGAACAATGCAGAGTTATTTATGTATGGGAGTTCTGCCTGTTCGTCTCAATGACAGAATATCTATCGGACAAGAGCTTGTTTCCTTTTTTCTGGTCCTGGAGAGCCACTTCCTCTAATGTTCTAGATGCCTTCCTGCTTCTCTATAGCCGAATTGAAGGATGGTGTCATTATTCATGTCTGCTAAAGGTCAGATAACAGTCCATCACATACTGGTGAGTTGTAGGATGTAAGACATCCAAAGCAAGCAGGAAATTGGCTCCCATGGGCCAGGAATGTAGAACCCTATACTCCTCATAAAGGAACTTTGAAAATATAAGCATGGATTATTAGCGAATAAGCAGGATTAGTTGCGATAACATACAATACACTGTACTTTTTTTTTTTTTTATCTTCCAGTGATAAAGTTTTTTGCTCATAGCCTGTTTTACAAATAAAAGCTATCTTCCCTTTAGCAGCACATTTTCTTCATCTTTAGATGAGACGGTAATATCAGTGATCTAATCTGAATAAAGAGGGAAAGGGTATTTCCAAAATGTCATGCTATTTATTTGATTAAAATGCATCGTTTTACTGTAGGTTTTTCCATCATGAAATCTCTTTAAAGATTTCTGAATTTCATACAGGTGGACATTCTAGCTAAAATATTTAACAACTGCAGTAAAGCGGCCCAGCATTTTTAAAAAAAAAAAAATCTAAGCTTATTTTGATGTTATTTTTTAGGTTGAGGAAGTATGGAAATCTACAAAATTCACTGTTCTACCTCATGGGGACAATGACCAAGTTTTCATCTTGGGAGGCACAGACGACATCCAGGTGGTGACACTCAGTTTTCACACAGACTTTTGTCTTTTGTGTTTTACTGTGAACATGTTTTTGATGCTCGTTTTACCTTAAAGGTGCTTCTGGATGACAGCATTATCAATGTGAAAACAGTAGCTTCTTCGCGATACGTGACTCCCATCAAGGACAGGGTAGAGAAACTGCTGCAAAAACTAATTATTTTTAACCAAACTCTGGTAAGTCCTTCAATAGGATCACAGATGTTAGTTGTTTTTTTTTTTTCATGTTACTCTGTATGTGCATCTTCTTCTAAGGAAATCATACGTCCCATGCTTACATTTAGCATAAAGGTCCAGTTCAATACCAGATTGCTTCAGCTGCAAAAACAAACCAATATTCCTAAAGTTGCCACTACAGCAAGTAAAATTTTTTGAAAATTCACAACAAATCAGCCATAAGAGCAACAGATTTGCAACTTTCAACAAAATGTAGCACAAATAATGAAGAAACTTTTGCACGCTATTGCAAATTAGGAATTCCATACCTCTGTTTTTCATAAATCTCCCACATTTTTGCTCAATCAACACCAAACTCACCTACACAAACTATCACACATTTTTTTTTTTTTTTTTTTTTTTTTTAAACATAGCCCAGTCCATCAAAATGTTTGACTGTAAACATACATTTGTAAATTTTTGAAAATACATTTTCAATGTTCATTAAAAAAAAGAATAACATTTTGCAGTCATGGTGCTGATGTTTGAAAAAAATCATCTACATTTTTTTATTTATTTTTTTAATTACAGCATTTAAAATGTTGCTCTCATGGGAACAATTGGAGCCAAAACAAACATAATTTGTATTACTTATGGAGCCTATAAATCATTGTTAAAAACATACTACCAGTATCTCCATGCCATCTAGATGCAATTTGGGTTTTTTTGGGTTTCTGTCTGAATTACTGAATTTTTAACAGCGATTTAAAGTCTGACTTAGAGGATGTACTATCATGAAATAGTTGTGGATTGTCTTTGAATCATTGTAGCAGCAGAATTCCTATAATGAGCTAGATTATTTTTTAAACATATGATCCTCAGAGTTGTCTCTTGCTAATTAACTCTGGGAGATAGAGCATCGTGTCTTGTGCCAGAAGACACAATGATGTAGAATGCACATGAATGCTCCGAATTGCCTAAAATGGCCTGGCCCCGACCATTGCTGCACAGCAGCTATAACTTGATAAATGCTGTTCAATTATTTCACATTGACTGAAGACATTTTGGGCATTTCTTCTACACATGTTCCTAAATATGACACAATAGCTCTTCCTAGTGGCAGAAACATTGAGAAATGGGCTCCAACACTTACTTAATGCTTCACCTAAATTTCCAACATTTGACTTTCAATTTTTTCTGTCCTCTTTTTCAGGATGAATGGCTGACATGCCAAAGAAACTGGCTTTACCTTGAGAGTATCTTTGTGGCCCCAGACATCAAGAGGCAGCTGCCTGCTGAATCCAAGAAGTTCCTGAAAGTGGACAAATCCTGGAAAGAGATCATGACAAAAGTCCAAAGGGTACCCATTGCCCTCAGAGCAGCAAGTCGACCCGGTATGCGACTGGATTATAGACATAAAAGGATATCTGTAGCACACCAGGAATAACCTCTTTTCCACATAGATCTGCTGGAGACTTTCAAGCAAAATAACATGCTTTTAGAGGACATACAGAAGTGTTTGGAAGATTACTTGGAGTCCAAGAGAGTAATTTTCCCCAGGTGACTTAAACGCACACCCTTTATCTAAATGTGAGCAGTGTTGCTGCTAATTTGCTGCTTGATCTTCATCTTTTATCTCTTCCTCACAGGTTTTACTTCTTATCAAATGACGAGTTGCTAAAGATTTTGGCTCAGACTCGAAACCCTCAGGCTGTGCAGCCCCACCTCCGTAAATGTTTCGACGCCATCCATCAGCTGGAGTTTGCTTTGCTGCCAGAGCAGTCTGGTGACACTGGGCAGCAGGAGCTGGGATACAGCAAAGACATCCTGCGTATGGTTTCTCCTGAGGGGGAGAAGGTTAGAAGAACCTCTCGATTCCCAGTTCAGATCTGCAAGCTACATTTTTATCAATGGTTTCTAGTTAAAGTTTAATAAAAACTTTAAATGTGACACCGGACCTTGACACTTTTTATTTTTTCTATTGTCAGGTGGGCTTTACTAAAGGTCTCAAAGCTCAGGGTAATGTGGAGAATTGGCTTTGCAAAGTGGAAGAGTCCATGTTCTCCTCACTGCGATGTCTCAGTAAAAACGCCATTACCGACTACCAGCAGAAGACCAGGGAGGAGTGGGTAGTGGCTGGACATCCATCACAGGTACATCTACACACATCCTGATTTTAGGCAAAGCAAGGCAAAATTATTTGTATTGTGCATTTTTTATCCACATGGCGATTCAATGTGATTTACATGATTAAAAAGTGCTACAGAAAACTTTTAACAGTTTAAAAATCAATAGAAATATTAAAATCAGCAGAGTAGAAGTACTGTTATTTGAAGTGAATTGTACCCAAGTACAAGTAAGTCATACATGTAGTACTCAAGTACAAGTAAAAAGCAGCATGATTAAATGGTACTCAAAGTAAAAGTTACTAGTTATTTTCACCCGCCATGTTTATTTTTGGTAATATATCTTGCCACGATTCACTTGCATACAGTAAACATCTCATGAAGAAACCAAATCTTGCACAATTGGATCCTAATTTATTTTCCACAAAGGTATAAAATAAAAGCTTTGTCAAAATGTACAACTCTTTTTTAAAATAAAATAACACCAATGAATTCAATCAAAAATTGAAAAATGCATTTCCTGAAGAAAATGCATGTGCTGATATTTACAGAATTGCATCTGCTGGAGGCTAAACACAATTTTTCGAGCGAAGCAAAAGTGCTTTTTTTATTTAAAAAGTGGCATCAGCAGAAAATAAAACAATGTCTAAAATAACTATAAATATATAAATAAAATAAAATAATTATTTACTCAGTCACGGTTGGGTGTAGAAATGTAATTAATTACTTTATTTCTTTTAAAACGTACTTAAGTACAAATAAAATGACTGATTTAGACATATACTCAAAAAAGTACAAGTACCCATAAAAGCAACGCAATTACAGTAAAGTGAATCTATTACTTTCACCTCTGAAAATCAGCAGTAAAAACATTTAAAATCAGCTTTAAAAACATAACATTTTTTATTTCTGATTAAAAAATCTCCCTGTCAATCATACACGGTAGAGAAAAAGAGCCTTTAACTTTGATGTGACGCTGACTCCAGCTCTGCTGCAGTTTGTTCCACTTCTTTGCTTCAGTCAGAAGCAAAGGGTTTTTTGTCTTCCTATATTTAAAATTATTTAATAATCTTATTTCAATCTAGATTAACTTTCCACCTACCTGTTTTTATGCCTTGAACTTGAATGGCTTTGAGAGCAATATTTTAATGTCAGTTCGTCCTGATGTCCACTAGGTGGTGCTGACAGTCTCACAGTTGATGTGGTGCGGGGAGATGGATGCCTGCTTGGAGGGGGAACAGGACCCCTTCACTGCTCTGCAGGAATTTGAGCTCACCAATTTTGATGTAAATCCCCCCCAAAATATTGATAACGTTATAATCTGTTGTTCATTTTTTTTAATTTGATCTAAATAGTATTTGTTTGTTGTTTATGGCTGACTTTGTTCTGTCTGTGCATTGCAGAGGTTAAATGCCTTGGCAGGTTTGGTCCGTGGACATCTCCCTGCTTTACATCGTAACATAATCACTGCCCTGATCACTATTGATGTCCACGCTCGGGACATTGTCACAGATCTGGTGAAAAAGAAGGTACAAAAAGAATCTAATCTTTGTTTTTCGGACAATTTTTTTCATGTTTTTTGGACACATTTTTTTTCTTCTTGGACTTAATTTTTTGTTTGTTGTTGGGACTTGTTTTTTTTTCAGTTTTTTGTGTAATTTTTTCCCCCTGTTTTTTTACACTTTTTTTTCTTCTGAAAATAGTTTGAAAGTAGTTCCAAGTATTTTTATAATTAAAAAAAAAATTGCACAAAAAACAGAACAAAATACTCTGAAAAATAATAAAATTACCCTGTAAAACAGAAGGACAAAAATAAATTAATTGTCAGAAAAACAGAGAAGAAATAGCCCAAAAAACAAACCCAAAAAAGTAACTGTTCAGAAAATAATGTGTATATTTTTTTTCCAAGTGACTTCACTCTTTTATGATCAGGTGGACAGTAGGTCTGACTTTGAATGGCAAAGACAGCTACGATACTACTGGGACCCCCAGACCGACACCTGTGTGGCCACAATGGCTCGTTCCACATACAACTACGGCTATGAGTATCTGGGGGCGTGTCCTCGGCTGGTCATCACGCCATTGACGGTAACACCAGATTTATACATACTTTTATTCCTTATTTTATAGTGTGAAATGTTAAAAAAGACTCAAGCGATATTACTCAAACAGAGAGCAATATTCAGCAGTATGAAAAAAACTTAGTCATTTATTATTAACCAATGGGCAGGGGCGGGTCTAGGAAATCCTAGTTAGGGGGGCACTGCAGGGTACAGACTCGGAGGTGGCACACTAAATTTCAAATAACAGATCAACCACTTAAAATACCAGTCAATACTGTTTACACTAATATATATATATATATATATATATATATATATATATATATATATATATATATATATATATATACTGTAATTATTTGCAACATGGGCCTTTCTCTTAGATTAGATTAAATTATATTAGATTCATTTCCGTCAGGGAAATTACAATTCCAGTAGCATGTTGAAGCAACAAAACGTGTTAAATAGTTTATCATATCTGCATTTGGATCAAATGCCAGCTTCGAAGGTTCCTACCCAGTATAGAGGTTTAAATCTCCATGCGATTAGAGAGATTAATGCATGACTATTTATTATAGAGCTTAAAAATGGTTTATCTGGACAAAAAATACTATATATACATAAACAGTACATATTAGTTAAGGTTGTAGATTTATCACTGTTTCAACAAAAAATAGATAACTTTACACGCTACAATTTAATTTGGATGGGGTGGCACTTGGGGTGGCCAATCAGATTTTAGAGCCGCCCTGCCCATGCCAATGCATACAGTTTAATCTTAATCAATGCAGGCTGATATAATCTGATACTCTCTTTTTTTCTCATATCGACTTAGATGCCCTTAATTAGAACATACACACAAATACTGCTTTCTTCTTGTGCCGTGTATTAACTAATAATTAAGCAAATATGAATTGCAACAATAAAAGCATTACACAGTGGTGCCAGGTGGAAGGATGATACTTCCTGTGTCATTTCTGGACACTTTCCAGCCATGTTTGTTGTGTCTTATCATTAGCAGATACCCTGCTCTTATTATATAAAATTGTATAATAATACTAATGATAAAATTAGTACCACACACCAAAGTACAGTTATCATTGAGCGTGGCTGATCTCCATCTGAACACTTGTGACTATTTAATGGTGTTTCTATTCTTTATTAGTATAATTAAACTGAGCTGTGGTTTGTTTTGTTCCTTATGTAGGATCGTTGTTATTTGTGTTTGATGGGAGCCCTTCAGCTCGACTTGGGTGGAGCTCCTGCAGGGCCCGCAGGAACTGGAAAGACTGAGACCACCAAAGACCTGGCGAAGGCCCTGGCCATCCAGTGTGTGGTCTTCAACTGCTCTGATGGACTTGACTACAAGGTGAGGGAGTTGTTATTTTGTATTATTTTCACTTAGTCTGGGTGTACTTTCAGTTACTTACCTCTAGATGGCGCTGCTGCAGAAGTATTTATAACGTGTGTGTTTGTGACGATTCAAAATGCAACAATAAAAAACCTGCTGGGTTGTACTTTTTATTTGTTGACAAATTGTACACCTATACTACTTTTATGTTCCCTCACAACCAACTAGCACAATGGAAATGTGATTCTTTTTATTTTATTTAAATGTTTTCATATAATAAAATAAACAGCATAAATACCAATTCATGCTTTAATGCTACTCATACATTGTATTGATTTTAATGTATTTATTTTATTATTTATTGCACAATATTGCCACAGTTTATTCTTAAACATAAACATATATTTATATTTCATGAAGCAGACAAATCCAGTCTGGACCTTTCACCTTGAAACACCCTTTGCATTTATTTTATTGTTAAATACTTCTTTCCTTACGGTGCAGAGAGACGGAAATCAATTGAAACTGTTGAAGGTTCATACAATATCTTTATGCTGTTTAAACTAGTGATGTAATTAATTCAAGATTTTGTAATTAATTAATCTCAATTAATCACCTAACAATATTTGACAAGAGAAGCAATGTTTTTAATGGATTTTGGTATATGACTGAATCAATGAAAACAATAAATGTGCTTAAACAACAAGATTGTATTTTTTATTTTCATCACTGAGTGCTAACTCACTAACTAATGCACAATATGAATAAAGAATATTATGATTGCATTGTTCACAAAGCACATTACTTAAATTTAAGTATGCTACATTCATGTTTTTCCGGATTTATTTTTTAAACTTTCTAAAAACAAGTTTGTTTTTGTTTATTAAAGGAGCATAGGACAGGATTTGAGAAAAAAATAAACATTCATTTTAAGTTTTTTTTTTTTTTAATGCTAATGGCGGATGAAGCGCTCTAAACCAAAGACAATGAGCTCACACACATTTCTACCTATTGTCTTGAACAGATTGTGATACATTTTGTGCTGCTGTTCTGGGCGTGAATTTCCCACGCAGTTCTGCAATGAGTTCAAATGACGCTGGTGCTCGACGGCTTGGAGAGGTGACCCGCTACTTGAAATAAAAAAGAATGAGAAGAAGACGGCTTGGAGATTGAAAGAAGACAAGCACAGTGGACTAAACTACTGTTTGGTTCCACAGATGTACGCAGAGGCATGTGCACAGATCTTGCAGTAAATAGTCACATGAACGGCGAGTAAATAAATAACCATGTCACAGTTGGAATGCGGATCAGGCTACGTTTTCTCGTCCGAGTCCGACTCAACAGTTAAAACTTCATTGTTTTTCTCTCAAAGTAATGACATATTTACTTCTGTTTTAGTGGTACCGATTTTATTAAAAAACAACTGTTAATGTCAACATCAGATCAGCGCATGGGTATCAAGTGAAAGTGACACACAAACAGGGTCGCAGTGCACGTAAGAGACCCATTGGATCTATTTACATAATCCATGTATCAGAGACAAGATAAATCCATGTTTTTGTGCAGAAAAAGGACTGTTTCAATGGTGTATTCCTTTATAACTGTCCTCTGCTTCATTTTTCCTCCACCATGGATCACGACTGCTACAGCAGGAAAGGAAGAACGCTGCACGCAAACGACACTATGTGACCCAACACGACCACCAGTTCTAAATATCTGTCCGAACCCGTCCGGTGCCGTCGGGTTCTGTCAGGGTTCGGTCGGGTATTCAATCCTCTAGTATATGCTGTGTTCCGATGATAAACAAACAGTTGATGTGCACTTCCACAGCGACTTGGCTGATGACTGCAGTTACACTAACCACTGTGGTGTCACTATTGAGTCTGATTTCTTGATCCTACCCTATGCTCCTTTAAAATAAAAAAAAGCAGTTAGTACAAAACGTTACAGAGAAGTGGAAACATTACAAATGCATTGTTGTTCAATGCAGCAATTCCTACCTTTAACCTGTTTAGCCTCAGCCTCTTTTCTCTGAAAATCACATACGCATAACAAATAACTTTTTTAAAGCTTCTACATGACCTACATGGCTTTTCAGATTGAAGTAGGACCTTTAGTGCTTCCAGTTGATGTGAATTTTTGGAAATATATGATACTGAGTGACCAAAAATTATGTTTTAAATACGAAATCTGTAGTACACCTAAAAAAAAGACGTGGGCTTCTTAAAAGTCATAGAATGTTTTTGGGCCTATACAACTCAAGAAATGGTGGAATCTTGGTGAAATTGTTGTTGCAGCCATAAGGAATGCACAGGGTGTGGAAAATGTCTTTTCATTTTTTCTGTGCAGTCAGCTTGTGCATTGTGCCACATAAAGGATTGTCAAAATACCAATAATAGAAAACCAGTTATTATAGTCTTATGATACCAAATGGTCCAAAATTATGATCACAGATGCAATTTAGTGAAATCTCTTCTTTGTCTCTTTCAGATGATGGGCCGCTTCTTCAGTGGGCTCGCTCAGTCGGGGGCCTGGTGTTGTTTTGATGAATTCAACCGAATCGACATTGAAGTGCTTTCTGTTATCGCCCAGCAGCTTATAACCATACGAAATGCTAAGGCTGCAAAGGTACGCCCAGGTAGAGAAAGAAACTAATGTGAGTTCATCTTATGTGTCAGCGCTTGGTACACAAAGTAACACCTTCATAAGGTAACATCACCGTAATAACTCAGTACAAGTCTTTGTTCACTTGTTTATTTATCATTAATGCACAACCTTTCATTGATTAACCTCAGTGTTTTAGTGGTTAGCACATCTACCTTCCAGCAGAAAGTCTTCTGGAACCCCGTCTGTGTGGAGTTTGCATGTTCTCCACATGCTTCCTTGAGTTTGGAATTTGGAATTTTTATGAAATTTGAACCCAAATTTTCTCAGGGGTGGCAAAACTAAGGTAATTTTCAAAGTTGGACATTTTCGATGGGAATTAACGGTACAACTCTCGGCACACAAGCAACTTGTAGGAACCACAGAGAAGTTTGATTCCTGGAGAAGTACATTTTACAAATTATATCTGAGCGTGATTTGCATTCCACTTAAAGGATTTATTCAACCTTATCAATAAGAGCCATATTTGAGTGACAAGGTAAATGTCTGATAGCCCACTGTCAACGCAGCAAATGAAGCTGTCTGTGCTCAGGCTGTAGGAGAAGGCAGAGTGAAAGCTACATATTGGTGAGTGTAATTGTTTATAATAAAGGGTACCATAGTGAATTTTAGCTTCAGAGGTTACAAAACCTGCAAAGTCAACTCAACTAAAGTCATAAAAAAACATGTATTTCTTGCAGCATCAAGTTTAGTTTGGGATCCACAGGAAACGTAAATAAAGAAAATCGATTTCCATAAGTCTTGTTTACAATTTGCTGCTACACAGAATCAAGGCATCTTTGAAAGTAGTTTGTGTAATGATAATAATTTCAATGCTATCTAATGCTGTTAGTGTGAGCTTTAAGTGCTGCGGTGTAAGAATCTTTCAGTTGCATCACGACACATTTATGGTCATTCTCTTAGAAGCAAATGGGCAACTTGCGAAAAACAACATTAAAAGGCCAAATTTAATCTTAAGAAATGATAATGTCAAATATTTTCTGGCACACTATTTAAGCTGTGTTGTTGCATTTAGCATCAACATGAAAAATGGTGTTGAATACATTTTGAAATAATCTTTTCTTGACTTGCAGATGTCCCGGTTTCGATTTGAGGGCAGAGAGATTAAGCTGGTGTCGACCTGTGCGGCCTTCATCACCATGAATCCAGGTTATGCTGGAAGAACAGAACTACCTGACAACCTCAAAGCCCTCTTCAGACCAATAGCCATGATGGTGCCAAATTATACACTGATCGCAGAGGTAACAGTGTGTGTTACTATAACTAGACGTCATCACACGTACTCACTTGTGATGTATTTTTCCTCACTATTGTGTTTTCTTTTTAACAATGTCCCAACTGTGCCACTCAGGTGATTTTGTATTCGGAGGGATTTGAATCCAGTAAGACTCTGGCGAGGAAAATGACCCAGATGTACAAGCTGTCCTCAGAGCAGCTGTCCCAGCAGGACCATTACGACTTTGGCATGAGGGCTGTCAAATCCGTCTTGGTCATGGCGGGGTTAGAGCAACACACACACACACATGCGCGCAATTACTGGTTAGAGCAACACACACACACATGCGCGCAATTACTGCAAGAGACATTGGACATTCCAAAAAGGATTCACAGATTCCACAGAAGCAAAAATCTATCAATAAATGTTCAAAATGTAGAGAGGAATGTTCAAGGCTCACAGCATAATAATCCAATTTGGAATGCTCAAATTAGAGAATGTATTGCAGTGTTCTACCTTCCTTTTATAGAACAAGCCTTAACCCTCCTATTATCCTTGGGGTCAATTTGACCCTTTTAAATGTTTATCTATCAAAAAACAATAGTTAACTTTATTTTTTGCTTCATACTTCATGACTTTTCCTTCATTTTATTGATTTCTCATGAGACCTTTCCCACACCATGGGCATGAATATGTGTGTGTATCTGTGTGAGTATGTGTGACCTACTACTCACACCTGCCAAGGTAGAACTGATATTTCCCACGCTGTGGAGGGCAGGGTATTTCCGCAAGACATTGGTAGTCCATGCAGACTAAGGGAGCAAACATATAAAAGCTTGCATGGCAGCGCTTTAGCCAAATCATTCCTCATTGTGCTCTGCGAGACGGAAAGGAAACCTTAAGGTCTACTGTCAATGAGGTTTTGGGACAGCTCTTTCACAGTAAAAGTTACATAGAGGAGAATGTGCCTGAAACAGAGGATTGTGTTCAGAAGGACCCTGATTTTCTTATCTGAAGTAGTAAATAAATATGGTCATGAGAGGAAAGGGTCACCAACATCAATCATAATGTTTCATTCTGTGAGAGTCATGAATTATACATGGGTTATGTATGTATTCAACAAATAATCAAAGTGTCTTACACAAAAACTTGGTCAATGATTTTCTGAAAATTATTTTCTGGATGCAAATATCCCTAGGGTCAGATTGACCCCAGGGGTAAAATGTGTTAATGATATTTGAGGATTATAGGCAAAGCAAGGCAAGGCAAGGCAAATTTATTTGCATAGCGCATTTCAATGTGCTTTACATGATAAAACATTCAATTGTTTAAAATCAATAAGAACATTTAAAAACATCAGGAAAATCAACTAAAATCATCAACAAACACATTACATTAACAACATGACCAAAAATCTCTCTCTCAATCATACGCAGTAGAGGAAAAAAGTGCCTTTAACTTTGATTTAAAAATGTTCACATTAGATACTGACTTCAGCTCTGCTGGCAGTTTGTTCCACTTCTTTGCAGCATAACAACTAAAAGCAGCATCACCATGTTTACTGTGAGCTCTGGGCTCCACTATCTGACCTGCGTCCATAGATCTGAGAGACCTGCTGGGTTCATACCTGACTAACATGTCACTGATGTATTCTGGACCAAACCCATTCACACATTTATACACCAGCAGCAGAACTTTCAAGTCTATTCTGAGGCTGACTGGGAGCCAGTGTAAAGACTTTAAAACTGGAGTAATGTGCTCTGACCTCTTTGTTCTGGTTAAGACCCGAGCTGCAGCATTCTGAACCAGCTGTAGCTGTTTGATGCTCTTGATAATAGGAGGGTTAAAGAGCCAAGTATAAATATGCATTTGTTTCCAGTTCTTTAAAAAGAAGTAATCCCCACCTGAGTGAGGACGTGGTTCTCATCCGAGCCTTGAGAGATTCCAATCTGCCAAAGTTCCTGACTAATGATGCTGAGCTGTTCGGGTACGTTTATTATTCACTTTCAGAAGATTTGTTAGTGAAAAATTGATGAGCAATTACTTGTCTGTGCTTTGATCCTTTTCAGCGGTATCCTCTCTGACCTGTTTCCTGGTGTGTGTATCCCTGAGCACGACTATGGTGTCCTGCACTCTACTATCCTGCAGTGTCTGGAGAAACGAGGCCTTCAGCCTCTTCTCAGTATGACCAAGAAGGTACGAGGTGGATTGCTTATAACTGTCTTTTAGCTTTGTGGACACAAACAAACCTAATCATTTTGTTATTTTCTTTCTAAAAATGTCATTGCACAATTTCAACTTTGTTCTTATCACAACTTGATCTCTAATTATTTAAATTCAGTGTTATATTTTGGATATGCTGCATTTCTTGCTTTCAGGTGATCCAGCTGTATGAGACCATGTTAGTGCGACATGGTGTGATGTTGGTGGGGCCCACTGGGGGAGGTAAAACCACCGTCTACACCATCCTGGCAGACACTCTGGAGGCCCTTCACCACACCGAGGAGCAAGCCAACAACCCATTCTTTCAACCTGTGAAGACCTACGTGCTAAATCCAAAATCTGTGTCAATGGGAGAGCTCTACGGAGAGGTGCTAAATACAGAAAGTTATGGAAAAGAAATTACCATAATCATCAACCATAGTTAAGCTCTATTAGTACTTATTTTGGATTGCTAGTGTGCGAGTACATTTTACTAGTAAAGTTCAGAAGTGACACTAGTACTACTAGGACTAGGAAACCTTTTTTGCTAAAAAGGGGGTGGGGAAGAACAACATCGGGATCAGAATTGGCTTTCAAAAATATGACAACCAATCAGAGAGCTGCAATTTTTTTAATCCCTCCTCCTCCATTCGCATTTGGTCTACTAGTACTACTAGTGGGATTTTGAGTGTAGTACTAGTAAAAAACAATTTTGTTTTAATATTAAAGGTTTTTGGCTAACTGGTGCATGAGTTAATGTAAAACAAAAGTATCTACTAGTAAACAATTTTGTGTTACTGGTTGATCTAATAGGCTTCAAATATGTTACTACTAAAAACTCAAAGCTTTACTAGTACTACTAGTAACTAGTTACTTACTTGTGCTTTACTAGTGAGGTTTAGTTTAGTTGGGGTTTAGTTTATTCAAGTCAAAAATCAAATGTTTCAATACATTTATATGCACATAAACACAAAAACACTCAAACAAAAGGCGATTATCATAACAAACGGCTGAAAAGGTTTTGCTCTGTGATTACAAGTGTAATGTAATGGTGTACTCACCCACTAGTGTGTCAAAAACCTTAACCAGTAAAACAACATTTTTGTTTCCTATCACGACTATTCATTCATCCATTTTCTGACCGGCTCGCTCCTTTTCAGGGTGGCAGCTGTCAGGGCTATCACAACTAGTACACTCAAAATCTACTACTCCTACTAGTAAAGACAAAAGATTCACTAGTAGTACTAGTAGACCTAATGCAAACGAAGTAGGATGGATTATAACCCAATCAAGCTCCCTCATTGGTTGTAATGTTTTTGAAAGCCTGAATTTGCTTTTCCACCTAATTTGCATATAAGGCTTAATAGTAGTACTATAGGCATGTTGACACTTTTTTTTCACACAAGTAAATTCTACTTGTGCACTAGTAAACTGAAATTGAGTTAAGGTACTCCGATCCACCACCACAGGTAAACACACTGACTCTTGAATGGCGGGATGGACTAATGGCCCTCAGCGTTCGTGAGGCCGTCAACGACTCTAGTGATGATCACAAGTGGGTGGTCTGCGACGGCCCGGTTGACGCGCTGTGGATTGAGAACATGAACACTGTGTTGGACGACAACAAGATGCTCTGCTTGGCCAACAGCGAGCGGATCAAACTGAGCCCATCCATTCACATGATGTTTGAGGTCAGATACAACTACACAGTCCGTCTTTGGTTCAGACTGCTGATTCACTGAATTGTTTCATGTTTGTTTTAGGTCCAGGACTTGGCCGTGGCATCTCCAGCCACAGTTAGTCGCTGTGGGATGGTGTTTGTTGATCCTGAAGATTTGAAGTGGATGCCCTACGTACGGACATGGATCAGCGGTCTGGAAGCAAAGGTTGTGTTATAATTTATTTTTTCATAGCATTATTAAAGAACGTGCACTGCATGGATGTGGTTAGAACTGTCAAAATCAGACAAATATACAAGCACAAGTTAACTTTTGACACAATATGGATCTGTATCTGCATTTTTATGTTGATGCCTCCTTGATCACAGACTAAAGTATTTTATTCCTTCTGCCATCATGCTGCTCATGGACTGATAGACTTGTATTATTTACAATACAATGTGGAAGGCTCCATTGTGGTTAAAAACTGACACAATGTCTTGATGAATCTGTATCTACCTTTTTATGTTGACGCCTACTTGATCACAGACTAAAGACTTGGGCTGCAGTCACACATCCAACATCCCACCACTATCCTTTTCCATAGCCCGTGTGTTGACGTGTTCCAGTTAATGTGCTTCACCAGGCTTTACAATTAGCAGAGCTGTTGTGTCAGCAAAACATTTGATGACACTAGCAACACAAACCTGACATTTATAGCACGCAGCATCATCACTGTTACTTTGTGGTGACTTGATGGGAGAGAAAATATGAATCATGTCTACCTCCATCACTTACCAGTTGATCAGACTAAAAATCTCTCTGTTGAAGCTTTGTATAATCCAGTGTGTTCTGTCTTTAAAAACACAATTACAAACATTTTCCTGATTGTTATTGCTGGTGTTCCTTGTGAAGTTTTACTTTAATTACATTTGTAGCTATTCCACAGTCATTAGAGCTCATTAGAGTTGTTTGAATTCACCTTGTATTGATTTTTTGGCTCGCAATTTAACCGAGGGGACTGTTTGTCTTTATCACAGAGACATCTACAGGCTGCAGAGGCTTTATTTTGGTTTTATATTCTTTGTTTTCACCTCACTTTAGCTCCCCCAGCCAGTGCGTGTCTACCTGCTGAGGCTGTTTGAACAACATGTTGAGAAAGGGCTACAGTTTGTGTCCAAGAATTGTACCCAGGCGATTCGTCAGGTGGATATCAGTAAAGTCACAACTCTCTGTTCCCTGCTGGAGGCGTTGCTGCTTGGGGAAGGAGGGCCGGACCTACATATGGTAGATTACACCCAATAATAGTCATTTTATGCTCTATGACAGTGTTTCTCAAATGGGGGTACGGAATGGCACTACAGGGGGTACTTGAGAGAAAGAGAGTGGAAAATTTACAACTTAAAGCAATATGTTGTTTTATAATGTTTATTTTGAGTTCAAAATGATAATCATCATTAGAGCATGAACTGAAAATACAAGGGTCAGTCTTGGTCCCATATAAGGGTGTAAGAAAAAATAGATTCTGCCATATATCTCAATATTTCACAGCGCAATTATCATATCAATCCAAAAAATGTCCAAATAATTTTTTTAATCACATTTTTTTAACAAAAAGAAAAATGTAATTGTGCGTAGAACGTAAAAGCTCATTCACTAGGTGTCAGTGAACCACATCAGACCTTGTTAAAATAGCTCACTCCTCAATGCATTTTAGCTATAAGTTGATTGAACTTTCATTAAACACACTGAGCACTTTTATAGATGTACTGTATGTGATTTAACAGTTTGACAAACTGCAATTACGGTTAGTTACCATTTGCTTGTTCTCGCAAGTTTTTAGAAAAATTAAATAAATTGTATTTCATAAAATTTTGTAATTGTAACGCTTTTCTTTATTTTCTGGATATATTGTATTGTGACATGCAAATTGTGACACGTCAGATTCATGTAGTGCACACCGCTAGTTCCACACCAGGCAGGAGATGACTGGAAACAATAAAAACTGAAATAAATCTAAAGAGGAGACACTAAATACTGTTTTTAGCTTATTTACAAAATGAGATTCTTTAAAATGTGTGTTATCAGATTAATTCCATCATTATGCTCTGTTGTTGTTATTCCACAGTATTCTGAGCAAAGTGTTATAGCCAAACTAAGGGGGTACTTGGATTCAGAAATAAGACAAAAAAGGGTACTTAAGCCAAAAAAGTTTGAGAACCACTGCTCTACGATTTATGAATTACATAGCAACATGCAAATATCAAATGAAGTATGAATGCTGGTTTTTAAATCCTAGGTCTTCTGGTGTTTGTGTGTTTTTCTGTTAGAGTTCCACTCAGCTCAACATGATCCTGTGTCAGACCTTTATCTTTTGCTACCTCTGGGCAGTGGGTGGAAACCTTCTGTGTTCATACTGGGATGCTTTTGACGATTTCCTTAAGCAGCAGTTTGAAGAGAACAGTGATGCTAAGGTGGGTAAATACAAATAAAAATATTTATTCAACTCATCAAGCTCTCCATCTTCATCCTCCTAAATGTCTAAATGTCTATCAAAATATAGGGGCACCAAATTATGAAACAATTATTCACACCTTGCAAAAAACTGTAAGACTTTGAAATGCTACAAAAGATGTTTTGGTTGCACCTAACTAGCTTTGTGGTACATTTTATTTTGTTTATTGTTGGATGAGTATTATGTTGAATTGTTTTTACAGAGATATTAACAATCCTTTTACAATCACTGGTGTTTTTTTATGTTTTTTCAATCTTATTGTATGTTAAGTAATTTTATTCATTTATCTTAGGTTATCTTTAGTTTTTGTATGCTCTTTGTATGTGTATATATTTTTTTAATTTCTGTTGTTTTCCAATAAGCTCTTTGAACTTTCTGCCTTTTCCTGCACTGTTTACCCATCTTTTATGTCGTAATGTGAATTGTAATGATAATAATAATACAAAAAAATAAACTCACATTTTGATGTTGTTGCTGTTGAATACACTAATGGCTATTTTTTACACTATCATCATAGTGATAAATCAGTAGTAATAGTGACATGCAATTATTTATGAACATCTAAAGCGTGTCAAACTCAAGGCCCAAAACATTCAAAACATGAATCATTGTGTAAATTACTATAATTCAGATGTAAATTGTTGTTGAAAGAACTGCAATTTTTTCCACAAAATCTCACCATATTAAATAAAAATTGGTCAAAAAATAAAAAAAAATTCAAAGGACATTTAAGTATCTATCACTTATTGCTTAGATATTGTTGATACTTTATGTCAAATTTATAACTGGAATTACAAGCATTAATGTTAAAATTGTTTGTTTTCCTGCCTAAATCCTGCAGCCCACTTGTGATCAAACTGGTCCATATGTGGCCCTTGAACTAAAATTTGAGTTTGACACCAGGTGAGCATGTCTGGTGATGACAACAAACGGCTTGTTTAGTTGTTTAAATACATGTTTGTACTTTTTATTAATGTGCGTTTTTCCTGGCTTATGTTACGCCATCTGTGTTGTTACAGCTTCCAAAGTCCCAGTCCCTGTGGAGTCTGTACATGAATTTTTCACACAAATGCCTGAAGCCTTGGCAGGGGATCGTCCCCTTATTTAAATACAGCCCAGAGCAACCGTTTTTCGAGATGGTCGTCCCCACTGCAGACACTGTTCGCTTTGGCTACCTGATGGAAAACCTACTGTCTGTGCGTCGTTCTGTTCTGTTTACTGGTGACACTGGAGTTGGGAAGGTAGAAATACTTAAGTTTTTGTTTTGTTTTTTTGCTGCGTTTGATTCGTGTAAGTCATTCCACATCATTTCAACAAATTACTAATTTGATCGGATGAATACTTTTTGAGATATGGCCAATTTAGTGAGGAGGATTTGTGTCGATTTTTGCGCGTCCATATTTTTCTTCCATTTTCAGCTTCCAATATCTCAGGAACTACATCACATAGGAAACTGGAATTTGGTATAGTAATATAGCTCCACCTACTTTCTCAGAATACTGTATACAATGCTATACGTCCAATCTGGACATGCCAGCCCCTCAAAATTGGGGTTTCAGACTCAAACATGATTGGGTCTTCAGTAAACAACTTAGCATATGCCTCAACTCCTTGTAATTTGATAAACTTTGAGCTACGTACATAGACTGTTGACATCAAAAATTAGTCATATATGCACCGGTTCTTCAGTGACAGTTTCTTCAAATCCCCAAAAATACTTGTTTTGCTATTTTCATTGGCCCATAACTGCATGTGGGAATATAAGAAAAAAAAATCTGATCGGTTTTAATTTAAACTATAAAGATGACTCTTTCTTGGGATATAAAACATTTTTTCTTCAAAAAAAACAAAGAAAAAAGGCTTTAGCTTTGGGTTATTTCACCACTCGCTAATATTGAAAATCCTTTACATGAGGCCATTGCAGTCTGTGTCTTATAATATAATGTGTTGTTTATTAGATTTTCATTAATAACATAAATATGAAAACCATTGCATCAGAAAAGCATTCATTTTTTAAAACAATATTAATTATGAATACATTTCTCATGTTTTTCCTTCAAAATACATTGATACACATGTATCAATACACATCGTCATTATGAATATTACCTGACGTCATCATTTGTTGAGATGTCATGGAATGACCCGTAAAGCAATTTAAAGTTGAGAAACATTTAGTGTCATTGATAATATTCCATACATGTTTGTTTTTATAGTCGGTGGTGGCTCGAGGCCTTCTTAACAGCATTCAAGAAAGTGCTGGTTACCTCCCAGTTTACATAAACTTCTCAGCCCAGACCTCCTCTGCCCGCACACAGGAGATCATCGAGTCCAAGTTGGAGAAAAAAAGGAGGAACATTCTGAGTAAGAACTCCTCCTTGGCATGAACATTGCAAACAAACTAATGGGATGATAATTTTGGACAACAATGCAGTTCAATCCCAAAACACATCAAGCAGTTTTCATTTCTCTAAAGTCATGTTATATCTTTTCTGCAGATTTAAAACTCAACCCCTCATTTGTCCTCTGGTTTTTGTTTTTCTATATTAAAGGACCTCCTAATAACAAGAAGTTGTTGGTCTTCGTGGATGATCTGAATATGCCAAAACTGGACAGATATGGCTCTCAGCCTCCTATCGAGCTCCTGCGTCAGTTTCAGGACTTTTCTGGCTTCTATGACAGAGGGAAATTCTTCTGGAAGGAAATCGAGGTAATCCAAGTAGATGTATGCCTTTGTATTGTGCGTTACTCAATCAACTACAAGAATAAAGGAGCTTTGTTTTTCCTTGTTCATTGGTTCCAACCTTCATTGGATCGTGACCTCACAAATTTGATATCACAGATTTCTGACGAGTCCATATTGTTTGTTATACTGTGCAGAGTAGGCCAGAATTAGTGCACAAAGTGACCAGATGTGCCAGGTCACATATATTTATACAGCATTTTATTGGAACTAGATTTATATTTGAGAAAGTCAAAGTCCAGAATATGTTTTTTTTAATATTGTGTGTGGTGTTATAATTTGAGAAATATATATATATATATTCAATTACTAGACATTTCAGGCAACCCAAGGTTGAGAAACACTGTCCTAGTTGAAGGAAAACATGCTTTTTTGTGGTGAATATGATTCTAACCAAATAGAATAGAATAACACTAGTTATTGCGTTGTAAAGAAATGTTAGTGTACTGGATTTATCAGACAACAGTGGAGCATTTTATTTACCATGTTTATGGACTAGAAGAAGCATAAAACATAAGGTAGGTCAACTCAATACCAAACCGATAATCTTTTGGAATGGCTTTTGTTTGTGTGAATAATTTAGGATTTTAATCTTCCGTAATGCAATACACTGCCCTTAACTGGAATCATGAGTGTAAAAAGCATAGTATGTTCTGATTCTACAGGTGATACTATAAGTGCTTGGTCACACTTTGTTGTGTGTCTCTTAAACAGACAGCCTCCCTCATTATTTTGGCTGTCATCTTCGTCTTTAGGAAATGACCATCGCTGCAGCATGTGCTCCACCAGGAGGCGGACGCAACCCTGTGACACCTCGGTTCATTCGACACTTCAGCCTGCTTTGCCTGCCAACTCCCTCAGAGCACAGCCTGAAGCACATCTTTAAAGTCAGCAACTTTTCTCACACACAGAACAAATCTTATCATCTCACCTCCACTAGAAATACAAATTTTCACAATTAATCACACAGTTTTCTGTAACTAATTGCGATTAATCACATTTTTCTACTTAAGACTGAAACTTGTAAAATATATTATTTGTGGAAAATCATGGAATTAATGTCGTATTAATACGCAGAATATAAATTCAAAGACCATTTTAATAACTTTCTTTGGTAACACTTGAAGCGTTATACATGAGGCTGACATTACGCTGTCATTATTTTGACATGACACCTGTCATTAGCATACACAAGGTGTGATGAAGGCTGTCATTAAGTGTTCGTTACGCTAACCCCTAACCCTACTGGATCCCTCCACCTAACCCAAAAAATGCCAACATAGCTCTAAAGGTGTCATAATTTAGCGAACAACACTTAATAGCCTTCATTACACCTCATTCATTCTACTGACAGATAATGACAGTGTAATGTCAGCCTTATTTATAAAACTTCACGTATAGTCTTTCTTTCAGCTTTGAATTAACGCTCAGTTTCCAAGTTTAGCAAAAAATTAAAATAAATGTCTTATATCCCCTTACAGAATATAGCAAAACCCAGATCTAGATAAATAGTATATTAAAGTACAGACTCACCACTTTGAGAATAAATGTTTAAAGAAAAGAAGTTCTAAACTTTTTACATGAACAAAGGTTTCAGTGATATACTGTAATATCCATGACACATACAGTATATTCACAAAATGTCACTTATAGGTTTTGATATTTGCCCTTGACCAGCACTAATTAGAACTGCTTGATATAAAATCATCACTTAGTCTCAATAGACTATTTTTTAGGTGTGCACGTTTCCTTTGTCATTTATTTACTTATGATCATGTTTGGTAATGTTTTTCATTTTCTGTATTCCCGTAGGCGATCCTCAGTGGTTTCCTCGTCGACTTTTCCCAGTCAGTGAAGGACTGCACTCAACAGATAGTTGACGCAGCCGTAGAGATTTACAACCGCTTAAGTGTGGATCTGCTGCCCACTCCAGCTAAATCCCATTATGTCTTCAATTTGAGGGACCTCTCCAAGTGTGTCCAAGGTGAGGCATCAGCATTCACATAAATGGCATTTTACAAACCGATGAGTGACAAATGAAGATTGTGTCAATGTAGATTCAAGTCATTTCAAGTAATTCACATTGATAAGGAGTCACAGATTTGTCTCCTCATCATCGCTATCATTAATCTACGTCCTCAGCTACGGCTATACATATTGGACTTTTTATAGATATCTGGTTGAACAAGGAGCTCAAATGAGCTTCAGTTAACCAAAGGAGTTTAAAGTGGATCTGCTGCTTTTCTAAGTATTGTACGTGATTGTATAATTCCCTAATGCTCTGGAATAAAAAGATGGACTGCGAATTTTGTGGGATGTTCCCTTAGATGCTACCTAAAAGATGGGTAGCTCAAATAGCTGAAGATGACTGCTGGCTGTAAATACCCCATGGGCCTCATGCAGCATTCGTTTCTATTCTGTTCTGCTAAATTTTTAGTTTCTTTTGTTTATTTTTGTGTTAAGAGAAAAAAGAAGAGAATTCAACTCTGCATGCATCAAACATTCTTAACATCCAAATCTGTTCCTACCCAGGAGTGCTTATTGTTGAATCCCACTTGATCATACACAGCGTCTTCCTCAAGCCAAGCACAGACCAAGGGATTTAGGAAATAATTGGAGGCACTGAGAGGGGAGTCATTTTTATTACTGAAATTTTGTAGAAAAAATGGATCTAATGTTAAAGTGAAAAGAGCAGCTCAAGAATATTACGTAATTATTTTAATGCCTGGTTCCTCAATACATCTAGAAGCAAAAGGTAAGCCATTTGGTTAGATGCTTGACCCGCAAAATTATCCCTTTCATAGTCTAGAGTGTTTTTCTTTTATCATAAACTAAGAAAAGATCAATTTCTTTGAAATATATAATAATGTAGGTTAGACTGATATGTCATATGTGGTTGTTGTTTTTTTGGTTTATTAGATTTAAATCATGTGTTATTGTGCATCGGACAAACATTCAAAGGCTGTGATGTTTTCTCTTATATTATCACAAATGCTCTCGACCTCTCTTAGAATTTTCTCTTACGTATTCCTAAAATTAGGAAACATTGATGAATCCCAAAAATCAATGGGTACGAACAAAAGTTGATACAAACATCTTTTCAAGTTTTTTCTTATCTGGCTTCTTGCATGAGGTCCAGTGTCTCACACTGATTGTGTACACACACATTGTTGCCACTTTTTTGCTTTAAACACAATCTTATATCCAACATTACCATAATGCTCCATGTTCAGGCATACTGCAGTGTGGGTCAAGCCATGTAAGAGACAAAACAAACATCTTTCGTCTCTTCTGCCACGAGTGTCAGCGTGTTTTCTACGACCGACTCATCAACAGTGAAGATAAGATGTATTTCAACTCCATCCTCTGTGAAACGGCCAGTAAGACAATTCCCAAAGGTGCATCTTTACCTGTTTTGATTTTGCTATTAATTATGCTATAATTTTCTTTCCCGTTCTTCAAGGTAGATATTTTGATATGAATTTGAAACCTGAATACTTTGTGACTCAGCCCATTATTTTTGGGGACTTCATGAAGGTTAGACTTCACTTAAGGATTATATGATTTTATTACACTTTAAGTATTCATTTTCCTCAATGAACACTTAAATCTATCCCTTTAGGTGGGAGCAGTTAAGGAAGATCGCCCTTACATGGATCTAACAGACATGACTCAAATACAAAATGTCCTCCAGCACTACCTTAATGACTATAACATGTCCTTCTCCAAGGAAACCAAGCTGGTTTTCTTCCAGGATGCCACTGAGCATGTCTCCAGGTGAGAAGACGACAGCTTGCCATGACACTGGCTCGGTTGACATTCTGATATTTAACTTTTCCGACGGCTGAGAGAAAGTTTTCACAGAAGTCGGTGCAAGATGTGAGAGAAATGTTGCCTGAAGGAATATAACAAATGTTGCATGGAACACTATACAAGCATCTATCAGTGATGTTTGTTTGTTTTATTGTCTGTTAACGATTTTTCAGTTCATTGACTTCTGTTGGCATGTTTATTATTCATGAATTATTTTATTTTTGACAGTTTTTGCCACACGTATAACAGTAGCTGGCAGTTTTTAAAAAAGATATGAATGCACTTTGTTCTTATTTTGATACAAAGGCATTTAAAGCTGCTAGGGATGATAATTCTTATCATATAAATCCATTGTGTAGACCAGACATCAGCAACTGGTAATTCATTGAGTTCTGAAGTTACATGAAGCCCAACATAACTCACACAACTCCAGAAACACAACAAATGCACAAAATGTCAACATACGTACACAAAATGATAACAAAAACACACTAAACAACCACTTAAACACAAAATGACTACAAAAACAACATGTAAGAAGGGCTTCAAAGACACACAAAATGCAAATGAAAATACGCAAAATGACAACACGAAAAAAACAAAAAAACAAACACACATGATGACTCGAAAAACAC
Source organism: Gouania willdenowi (assembly GCF_900634775.1). Lineage (NCBI taxonomy): Eukaryota > Metazoa > Chordata > Actinopteri > Blenniiformes > Gobiesocidae > Gouania > Gouania willdenowi. The sequence continues at coordinate 39,834,150 of NC_041044.1, forward strand.
ACAAAAAGCCAACAAAAATTTGTCATGTTGACAAGAAAATAGACACAAAATGTCTAAAAACTCAATCACCAAAAAAACCCTGTATTAATGGTCAGGTTGGTCTTTATTCTAAATGCTAGCATGCTAACATGTTGATATTGTGGCCCTTGCATCAGATCCAATCACATTGTTGTATCCACCACTCTGATTGAAGTTGCCCATCTCTTGTGTCGACCTAATGGAGCAATAAATTGAAGATCACGTGTTGAAAAAAAGATGCAAAAGGTTTAAAATGCTGCTGGAATGTTTGTTTTGATCTCCACCTTATGCACTCTCATTGTTTTTATTGTTGTAAATGTTTTTCTCATTGCATTGTGGGATTTGGAGTCCCATTGACGGATGCATAGAAGTGTTTTCAGTTTATTATTATCGTGATTCCTTGTGTTTCTTTGCCAAACAAAGACAGTGATTCATTTGACACCAGTTTTGTTTTAGACGTATAACTTTGAAAATTACAAAATGTTAAATGCTTAATTCTAAAATTGCCAATAATTGTCCCTGGCTCTCGCCATTATTAGGATTGCTCGTATGATTCGTCAGGAAAGAGGCAATGCCCTGCTGGTGGGTGTGGGAGGAACAGGCAAACAGTCGCTCACCCGGTTGGCTGCACACATGTGCGGCTACCGCTGCTTTGAGATCGAGCTCAGCCGAGGTTACAACTACGACTCTTTCCACGAGGACCTGCGGAGGCTCTACAAGATGGCTGGTCTGGAGGGAAAAGATTTGGTGTTCCTCTTTACAGACACGCAGGTGTTTATAAAACTGATTATGGTGGGGAAAGGGTTCACTTCAATCTGCTTAAACAAACAGATGCCTACTTATTTCTCATCGTAGATTGTGGTGGAGGAGTTTTTGGAGGACATCAACAACATGTTGAATTCAGGGGAGGTGCCCAACCTTTTTGAGAAAGATGAGCTGGAGCAGGTGCTTGCTGCAACGCGTCCAAAAGCCAAAGAGGCTGGAATCAGTGAGGAGAACAGGGACGAGGTATAGATATTGAAATAAAGAGGGCACATGATAATTTAGTTTTTTTCTAAAGAAATCTACAGTTTTCTGGTTTTGTTTTTTTACACATCCTTAGCACGCAACCGAAACGTTCCGCCATCAGCCCATTAACCAGCCCATTAACCAGCCCAGTGCTCTCTGTGTTGTGTGTTTTCAGGTGTTTCAGTATTTTATTTCTCGCGTACGTGAGAGGCTCCACATTGTGCTGTGCATGAGCCCCGTTGGCGACGCCTTCAGGTCTCGCTGCCGCATGTTTCCGTCACTGGTTAACTGCTGCACTATTGACTGGTTTGTGCAGGTACACCAACACAGCTGAGATGCTCTCAGTTTGTTTTATATAATAACAGTAATGTCCTTATTTTTACGTTAAAAAAACTCAGACACAACAATGAAAGTACAGATGATAAAAATAATAGAGTACATGTAATAAAGTTGTACTGCTAAAAGTAGCTTTACCATTTAAAAGCAAGTCTGAATAGATGAGTTTTGAGGTGTAATTTGAAAGAGTCCAGAGTGGTACAGTTTTGAAAGTCGAGAGGAAGTGCATTCCAGAGCGAGCGGGTGGCTGCAGAGAAGGTTCTCTTCCCCCAGGTTCAGTGCATGGTGCAAGGTGGAGAGAGGAAGTTAGCATCTGAAGAGTGGAGGTTATGAGAAGGGGCATAGGGGTTATGTTCAGTTAGATATGAGGGGCCTTGGTGGTGGAGGGCTTTGTAGGTGATGCAGAGAATCTTTCGGCATATGAAGCCAGTTCAATATTTGGAGGACAGGGGTGATGAGGTCTTGGGAGCGGGAGGTATAGACTGGTAGCAGAGTGATGGATGTACTGTAAATTGGTGAGGACTTATCCTTTACAACTCTGCATAATTTTATTAATATATTGATATGTTGGAAACTTTACACATCATTGTTTTTAATTTTCACTTTTCTTTTATGTGTATAATAGTTACATTTTTCTTGTTTAACATGGTTTCATTTGTTTCTGTATTGATTATTTATAGTCTATTTTATTTCTCTGCTGATTTCTTGATCAAAGAAACAATAATCTCGCTGGATACCCTTCCTCTAACCCCAATCATTTTCTCCTCTCTTGTTCGCCACTTGGTGCCCAGTGGCCTCGCGAGGCGCTGCTCTCAGTCTCCCAGGCTTTTTTCCAGAATGTGGACTTTGGCAGCGAGGAACTCAAACAAAGCTTTTCTGCCATGTGCGTGGAGATACACGTTAGTGTCACTGACATGGCCGAGCGCTTCTACGCCGAAGTCAGAAGGCGCTACTACACCACGCCCACATCCTATTTGGAGCTGATCAACCTTTACTTAAGTATGCTTGACAACAAGAGACAGGAGTTGGTTCTGGTATGTCTAACAATTGAAATGTTAGCTTGTCTAATATTTATCGTGGCTTTGTTCTAATGTATGTCCTTGCCTTTGTAGGCAAGAGATCGTGTGAAAAATGGTCTGACCAAACTACTGGAGACCAATGAACTTGTGGACAAAATGAAAGTGGATCTTTCTGCTCTGGAGCCAGTTCTCAAACAAAAGTCCATTGATGTTGATGCCTTGATGAAGAAATTGGCTGTAGATCAGGAAAAGGCTGATGAGGTGTGTGAGTGTGTGTGTATGTTGAAGTTTAAGGAAGCTAAAGTAAAACAATTAACTTTGTTTATAATACCAAGTCATTCTATTGCTGAAGGTGCGTACAGTTGTAGAGGAAGATGAGGCTTTAGCTAAGTTTAAGGCTGAGGAGACCCAGGCCATGGCAGATGATGCACAAAAAGACCTGGATGAAACCCTGCCTGCCTTGCAGAGTGCCAATCAGGCTCTGGATTCTCTAGACAAGGCCGATATCTCAGAGATCAAAGTGTTTACGAAACCTCCAGACCTTGTCAGAACCGTCATGGAGGCTGTTTGTATCCTGCTGGATTGCAAGTTAGTGTGCTTAAATTAACTCTATAAATCTGTATTGGTAAGCGACGATATGATCTGAGTTTCATGCAACCATAAGTTATTTGTTCTCACTCAGATATGGTTTGAAATATTAACATAATACTGTGTCTAAATAGATCTAAAAGTGCATCCTAGCTAGGCAACGTCTTGTGTTCTTTTTATTCCTACTAACACTCTTCTACTTACAGACCAGACTGGCAAAGTGCCAAGCAATTACTGGGAGACGCCAACTTCCTTAGGCGTTTGATAGAATATGACAAGGATAACATCAAACCACAGATCTTATCAAAGCTTCAGAAATACATCAGCAACCCCGACTTCCTCGCTGAGAAGGTCTGCTCTTTTTTCTCATTGGGCATTGTAACTGTACACTTGCTTTGTTTATGCACATCTGCGGATGTTAAGATGACACAGCTTTTAAAAAAAAGGAGAAAAAAAAGAACTGGATTTTCAATGTTGTTACTTGGTATAAAGAACTATTCTGATGTTGCTGTCAGGTGGAAAAGGTTTCCAGAGCTTGCAAGTCAATGTGCATGTGGGTCAGAGCAATGGATCTGTATTCCAAAGTCCTTAAAGAAGTTGGCCCAAAGAGAGAAAAGCTAGCCAAGGCACAGGTCAGTAACGCACACTAAAACATTGCAAGAATAATTCTTGTACAGGTATATAGTTTCTAAAGTCCTTTATGTTTTTATGTGCTGTGCAGGAAGAACTAGATATAACCATGGCAACTCTGAGAGAAAAGCAGCAAAAACTTCAGGAAGTGGAGAATCAGATTAGGGTGCTCGAGGAGCAGTTTGACAGTAGCAAAAATGAGAAAGAAGAATTAGGTGAGAGTGTTTGTTTTGTTTTAATTTATTGCGTTTTCAATCACACTGGAACAAAAATAATCTCGATAGATGGAAAAAAAAAAAAAAGCTAACGTTACCTGTATAACCCATTAATTCTTCAACCTGAATCTGCCAGTGTGATATTCATGTATCCTTCTCTTCTTCAAAGTTAGCACTATGGCCCTGACGCAAGCTCGATTGACCAGGGCTGGTAAACTTACTTCTGCTCTCGGCGACGAGCAAGTACGCTGGGAAGAAAGCGTTGCCTGTTTTGAGCAAGAAATCACCAATATTGTGGGGAACGTCTTCATTGGTGCAGCATGCGTAGCCTACTATGGAGCATTCACTTCCTACTACAGACAACGGGTAAGTGCAGTGGAATGACGGGCTTCTGTGCTGTGCATTGCTGATTCTAGGCCTGGTGGTTTTTAATTTCAAGAACTATATACTAAAACAAGATCTTTGGCTATAAGGAAAAACATTTGTATATCTCATAAGGTTATGCAAGCCGTTCGAGCATTAATCTAATATCAGTATTAACCATACTCTACTTGTACTCAGATTTGGAGTATACAGTATGTACTGTGTTTTGGTTTAGTTTGCAAGTATACTAACTACTAAAGTAAAACCAATCAAGGAGTTAGATTTGGTTTTAATCCTTCCTACTTTATTTGCTATACTAGTACCAGTGGTAAATATTTTGGCTCTACTAGTTCTACCAGTGATATATCGAGTGTACTCATAGTGCGCGAGTAAATGTTAATAAAGCTGTACTAGTAAAGTTTTGAGTTTTTGTTAGTAACATATTAAGTGTACTTGTACTACTAGTAAAGAAAATTTATCTACTAGTCGATGATTTTGCTTTACTTGTCTCATACTGGTTTGCATCTTTCCCCCTAGCTAATTGATCAGTGGATATCCCAGTGCCAGGAGCTGAACATCCCAATCAGTTCCAATTTCAGCTTGATCAATATTCTGGGAGATCCATACGTCATTCGCCAGTGGAACACAGAAGGATTACCTCGCGACACAGTTTCTACTGAGAATGGGATCCTGGTGAGCGAGGGCCGTCGGTGGCCTCTTATGATCGACCCACAAGATCAGGTACAGTTACTGAACTTCTTTAGCTTATTAAGCAGAGTTGACAAGTAACAAAGTACAAATAATTTGTTACTGTACTAGCCTTTTCTGGTATCTATACTTTACTTCAGTATTTATTTTTTTGGTTAATTTTTACTTTTACTCCTTTCTTTTTCAAACAAATATCTGGACATTCTACTCCTTACATTTTAAAAATGAGCTTTTTACTTTTAAAGGGGACATATCATGGTTTTAAATCCTTCCTTTTTACATATAAATCATACAGTTATGGTCTATATAAAGCGGAACTGCAATGCTTGGGTCTGAATTCCTCATTATTATAGCTCCACAGGCCCCTTTTCTACCCCTTTATGATGTGCTTCTGAGAGCAACTCGTTTTGGTGCGGTCTCTTTAAATGCAAATGAGACACTTCATACCCCGCCCCCTCTTTAGGTGACACTCGGTTCAACTCCACCCTGCTCGGCCATTTTTGTAGTTTGATAGAAGAGATACGGCTATGTAGCGGCGCATAAACTTTTTATTCAGAGGTTATTTACAAAATGTCAACAACAGAAGACTTGTCCATCCAGCTTTACATGTTCGAGCCAGAGTCTGACGCAGCGGAGCAAGATGAAAATGAAGATGATGAACCTCTTTATACTGGCGGAGGTTGCAGAAGCAGTCATCCTTGAAGTGCTTCGCGCACACAAAAATGACCTTGCCCACAGATGTGGGTACATTTCCGTGAAAAACAAAACTCAACCAGGCACTTCGAAAAAGGTTCTGATGCTGGGAGACGGTGTAATGAAGCGTGTGGGTTACTACATCCAACAACCGAACATTTTGACTTATCCTCTCGTAACTTCAGCATCCTTGAGCTTGGACTACAAAATAAAAGCGAGAAATAAAAATGGCGGATTGCTCGAAGTGTTGGACCTGGAGTTGATGTCCTAATTTGGCAGTTCCGCTGCAAATACTGTGATGTAATAGTTCAAAAAACGTAATAGAGAATAGAAAAATAGAAACAGATTGAAAAATATGAGCAAAACAGAATATAAAGACATCTACGGAGCACCTGAAGAGACTAATTTGATTTTTTCTGTACTTCTAAGCACTCTAAATATACATCAAAATGCATTTAAGGGATAAAAAAGTGGATTTAGCATGATATGTCCCCTTTAAGACCTTTTCACTCAAACTAAACACGCTTTTCAGCAGCCGGACTCATTTTCAGAAAGGGCATGTCTCCATTCCAGAAACCTCGAGAACATGAATCTCTGGAGGCTAAATATTAGGCAGGTGCTTTATTTTCATAGTTAATATTTACAAGTTCTTTAAAATGTTAAACTCATAGCTGCTCTGGGATAATTGAGTTTTTTTTTTTTTTTTTCTCTTGACAAATTTTATCTCCAAATTGTATTTATTATGAGTGCTAAACTCTCCAGGTGTTCAAAAGTAACATATTTAACTTGTTCCCATGTACCAGTATTCAAGTATCTTTACTTTTACTTGAGTACTGAAGACTAGTACTTTTGCCACCTCTGTTTTTAAGTCAGCATTTTCTGAATTGATCAGATGTGTCGATGTGTCTTATGATTGATAAATTGATTGTTCCAGATTTTGAGTTTATCATTGAAAATATTCATATTTCACCAAATGCTACTTCTTTATATTTCATGCGAGAGAACCACAGTTCCTTTACAACTAGATGTGCACTAAACATTCCCAACACACTGATGCCATTTTAATAACATGGTGTTGCTGTCAGACTTGAATATTCTATCAATTCATCTCATTATCAAATAAATATATGTCCTATGCCTCCAGGCCAACCGTTGGATCCGCTCCAAGGAGGCCAAGAATGGTCTAAAGGTCATTAAGTTGACAGACTCAGACTTTCTGCGCACACTAGAGAATGCAATACGCATGGGTATGCCTGTGCTTCTTGAGGAGGTATGTTGATGCTGGCCTAATTGTTACAGAGGGGATTTGTAGCCTTCTTAGTTTAATAATTCAAAAAGACTTTTGACTCCGAAATTCCTTATATTCAGTCTATTTATGCTATGTGTAGTTGAAGGAAACATTAGATCCAGCATTGGAGCCCATTCTACTGAAGCAGACATTTGTGGCTGGTGGAAGGACATTGATTCGACTTGGCGACTCAGATATTGACTATGATAAAAATTTCAGGTTCTATATGACTACCAAGATGGCTAACCCACACTACCTGCCAGAGGTAAGGGCACCACCATGTTTTTTTTAATTGTAACTTGTGGCTAAGCTATGTTTTTCATACTTTAGTAACTACAAATGTAAATTATATTTGGATACCACATTATTGTGAGAGATCCACCTCAGAAATGTTATTTTGTATATTTTTGTTATTGTTTTTGTACTTTTTCTAATGTTTGTTGTCAGTTTGTATACTTTTGTTATCTTTGTGTGTATTTATGTCATTTTGTATGTTTTTGGAGTAATTTGTCTTCTGTATTTTGGTTATTGTTTTGTTTATATTTCTCTTTTTGTTTGTTATAGTAGTCATTTTGGGTCTTTTACTGTAATTTTCTTTTAATTTTAAACGTTTGTTTTTATTTTGTGTCTTTTTCTGTAATTGTATGTTTTTTGTAAAGTCATTTTGTGTATTTAGGTATTTTTATGTTTTTGGAGTACTTTTATGTACTTTGGTTATCGTTTTGCATATTGTTCTGTTATTTTTGTGCATTTTTATTGTCATATTTTGTGTGTTTTGGTAGTAATTTTATGTATCTTGGCATTTTTATGTGTTTTTGTCATTTTATATGTTTATGTTGGGGGCTGCACTCAATTGGTTAGTTTTTAAATTTAATTTATTTATTTATTTAGCTGTGTAAGAGAATGATGAGTTTTCATTATTGAACATGTTTTGGGTTTTTTTTGTTAGTTTTTTATTTTTATTTTTTACCTTTGGTATTCTTGTTTTAAAACAGAAGTAATGATTCACTCATCTTTCATTGTCTCCTTCTGCCTGCAGATATGTATCAAAGTTACAATTATTAATTTTACTGTCACTAAGTCTGGCCTTGAGGACCAACTGCTCAGGTACCGTCATGCACAAACCAAACAAATAAAATAAGTCACACTGGCAAACTTGGAATGAAGTGGAATTCTATCGACCTTGTTAGATCTCTTTGCATTTATTTTTCTTTTGAGAGTTTTTTAATTTTAATGACTGAATGTTGCTAACAAAGCTTTTTGACTCTGAAGTGACGTGGTGCGTTTGGAGAGTCCACATCTTGAAGAACAAAGAAATGAGCTGATTGTGCAAATTAACACGGACCGCAGCCAGTTAAAGGACATTGAAAGTCGCATCCTTAAGCTCCTTTTTACCTCTGAGGGAAATATTCTCGACAATGAGGAGTTGGTACAAACGCTCCAGGAGTCAAAGGTGTGAAGGAGAGGCCTTTAATTTTCCTGTTTACCATACTATTTTTATATCTCCAAATTGTGTTTGTTTTTTTCGGATTATCTTATTAATTTTTTAGGTGACATCCGAGGCCATAAAACACCGTCTGGAGGAGGCAGAAGCCACTGAGCTGATGATCAACTCTGCAAGAGAGCGATATCGTCCTGTGGCCACCCGAGGCTCTGTTTTGTACTTTGTAATAGCAAGTCTTGCTGAGGTTGACCCAATGTATCAGTTTTCCCTGAAATACTTCAAACAAGTAAGCCACAGGAACTCGCCTCTTTTTCTGAGTACATTTTACCATTACTCACGTATATATTATTGACTTTGTTATGCTCTTCAATTACTTTGTTTTTTCTCATTTTCAGCTTTTTAATTCAACTATTGAGACGTCGGAGCGCAGCGACGTTTTAGAAAAGCGTCTTCAGATCTTACTCGACCAGATCTTGCTCAACTCCTATATTAATGTGTCGCGGGGTCTTTTCGAGCAACACAAGCTCCTCTACAGCTTCATGTTGTGTGTGGAGATCATGAAGCAGCGTGGGGAGATGTCTGATGGCGAGTGGCAGTACTTCCTGAGAGGAGCTTCTTCCCTGGACAGGGTAGGTCAGAAATTTTAGAATTTGCCTCCATGATGAAAAGTAAAAAGGTAATCCTGCTATTTAGTCATTCCCCTCACATTTGGACTCAGGGATATGATAGCCAAGCCAAGGTCCTTTTGTCTTCTGATGTTACTTTTTCATTTTCCTCTAATACTTTTACTACGAGTTGTACTTCTTGTCTTTGCCATGTACACCTCAATTTATCTTTTCAATCAATTATACTAATCTCCTTAGATAATCCTAATCTGTGATTTGTCTTAACTGCTTTACTGTAGCTGTTCTTCTGAAATGCACATTTCTTGTTGAAAAGAAAAGTAAAAATCCAAATTTTTGTAACCTCAGCCTCACTTAAACAGATTATATCTATTGTTATTATTAATTTTCTAACCCCAGAATTCCCCCAATTTAACATTTTTCTTTCCATTTTTTCTCTGTCTTTTTTTAATATTCATTTAATCTTCTACTGAGCACAGTGGGACACTAATAGACTTTTGGAAACTTTGTAGCCAAAGGTTAAGTGGAGAGGTAAGAGAGATGAATAAATGCCTGAACTGTGGTTCTTCTATAGGAACACAGTGCTGACTAGGCAGCGCCACCTGGAGGACAGATGTAGTTCTTATTCACATGGCAGTAGATACTGCTGCCATGATCCTCATATCAACTCTTTCCTTCTCTTCTCTCTCTGTCGCTTTCTGTCTTCTGTTGTTCTCTTCATCTTTTTTAATTCTCCATGCTTTTAAAATTATTATCAACCACAATCTCTGCTTCTTTCCTGAAATATTAAATTATTTTTTACTGTCTCACTATCAAAGATCCCTCAAATATAACCATTTTTCCCCCATTTTTTTAGGCTGCTCTGACTGCCTCATTTTGTCTGTTTTTCAGGATCATCCACAAACACCAGATGTGCCGTGGCTGACTGATTCTTACTGGCAGACATGTTGTCAGCTAGAGGACACACTGCCCTGTTTTAAAGGCATCTCCGAGGAAATCACCAAAACCAATTTCCATATCCAGCTAGGTAGCCTACGATCAGTGTTGTCCATATTTACCATATTGAGTATCATTTCTATGCTGAAGATGCCACTTGTAGATGTAAGCTGCATGCAACAAAAATATATTTCTATCATGGATCTTCATTTTTCACTGCATGACTAAAAAGGAGGATCTCTTATAGAATTGATAATGGAATAATAATTCTAAATAAAATACAATATGTATTGTTTGATTCCCCAGGACGGTTTCAGTCATCAATAAATCCAGAAAACTGTGAAGGTTATGTGTCTCAGTTACCACCACTCAAGCCTTCTAATGAGGAGGAACAGCAGAAAAAAGGCAAATGGATTGAGAAATTGGGAACCTTTCAGAAGTTAATTCTTATTAAGAGTTTTATGGATGAAAAGGTAAGCCAATAGTTGGTGTGTAGAATGGGACTAATTAAATTTGGATCGACTGGCTTTGTCCCTAGGTTTGGGTCTGATATCACTCGCTATATGCGCTAGCTAGCCAAGCTCCTCTTTGGACCATTGTTTGTTCCTGTCTTGAGTTATTTGGTTTCATATATTTATTATTAAATAAAACATGTTTTTCTCCCTTTGAACTTGTTTTTTTGTCAGTTTCCACTTGAATTTTCTAATGTGGCACTGCCATTTCACTGGTGTGTTCAGGTTGTTTTTGCTGCAACTGAGTTTGTGATTGTCAACCTGGGAAAGCAGTTTGTGGAAAACCCTCCGGTGGACCTGGCTAACCTCTACAACGACATGTCTCCCTCCACCCCGCTGGTGTTCATACTCAGCACAGGATCTGACCCCATGGGGGCATTGCAACGATTTGCAAAGGAGAGAGGTTGTCTTGACAGGTGAGCAAAACCAAAACTGTAAATCTAAAATTGGCAACATATCAGGAACTAATACATGGGAAAAATCACCATCATACAAAGTCAGTGTTGAATGGATCCTCCACTGTTATTACAAATGTGGCCTAAAACCTTTAAAATGTCATTATTACAAGATCTATGCCTAACAAAACACATTATTTTTCACCATATTCATTTTATTAACTTTTAAAAAATGGGACTACTCTACCCTTTGCGCCGCCATGTTGAAATGACATCATTGATGACATGGGTAACCCCTGTTATCCCATTGTGTTCTATTGGAGTGAAGCATAGAGGATCATTTAGCAGCTTTTTCAGTCAAAATGACAACTTGTGCTGCTTTGGGTTGCTCTAAAAATTAAACCTGTGACCCAAAAAATCTGTGGCCACAGGGAGCGACAGTTCCCACTCTGCTGTAGACAGCATGAAGAAGAGAAGAAGCGATCTGTGTGCATTAAGGGCTCTATATTCCTATGTGCGTAGGTCCAAAAAGCCACGCATCTGGCTGTGTGCTATTTTCCCCCTGTACTTAAATCAGTCACTACGTGCCTTCATCCCAGTTACGCACTGTGAATGGAGCAGCCCTGAAATGTGGGTGTTCCCATTCAAATCTGGCTTTACATGCATTCCCCCCCCCCCTCTTGTTTTTCAGGGTTGAATCCATCTCTTTGGGCCAAGGCCAGGGGCCAATAGCGGAGAAGATGATCCGTGAGGCACTACAAAGTGGCAACTGGGTCTTTTTGCAAAACTGCCACCTGGCCGTCTCATGGATGTTAGCCATGGAAGAGCTCATAAAAACCTTTAATGAACCTGGTAGGAACGTAATATTGAACACAGCAACCCAGGTCCTGGTCATTCAGGCCCTGAGTTCACACACATCTCAGCAAAAAACGAATTCATTCACAAGAGCATTCAGAGAGCTCAAACCTCTGCTAAGTGCCAAATATCCGTTGTTAGATGCAGGCAACTGGATCAGTGATCCTGATCATGGTACATGATCATTCACATTTTAAAGGCTTGTGAGAATTATTTATCACCATTAATAACCATATAGTAGGTGCACATGTATAAGCACCCCTATTTTTTTCGAAAAATTGCAATGAAATGCTTAATCTGCATCTGATTTGAATGAAACTTGTTTGGGTAATTGAGGAACCAACCCGACATAACTTAATCACATTTCAAAGATATTAGTGACATACAAACTGAGATATTCTTTTTTTTTGAAATTTTTTGCCAATGGTAAGCAAAACTTTTTTTTTGTTTTTCAAATTGATCCAGAATCAGTAGATTGATCCGGATCCCCTTCAAAAAGGTTCCATGTGTGGAAAGTGTCTTTGATTAAAATTCTGTCAAAAGTCGCTACTTAATAAATTTTGACGTGAATTTGCTTCAAGATGTCAATACTCCTTTATTCCGAGACCAAAATGGTCATAATAACACAGACAAATAAATAAATAAATGCCAGTAAAAATATTACCTCCTTGTTGGAGGGAGAAAAAACTGCGTTATTTATTGTACAATTAATTTGTCAATAATTCGTTAGTCTGATTTTCAGGAAAGTGTAACATTATGCAAAAAAAATGTTAAAAATAGACAATACATTATATGATATACAATGACATTAATAGATTATTGAAAATACTGCTGTACATTATTGCATTAGAGCTACTTCAAATGCTCACAATCACCAGTCGTTTTTCTCTTCTAACAGTGATGACAGTGATGACAACTTACAGTTGTATGTCTATACGAACCTGCAAATGTGCAATAAATTATGCACTGTATTTTAAATAATTGTTAATTTTTCTTTGCAGACACATCAATTCATGAAGACTTCCGTTTGTTCCTCAGTTCAATGCCAACTAAAGTATTTCCAGTCACAGTGCTTCAAAATTCTGTCAAGGTAATCTAACGCATTAAGACACAATACTGCAGTAGCTTCAGATTGCTCAGTTGTCCTGAGATAAATAGTAACAAGGTTGAAATGCACATTATAGCCTTTCTCCACACATATGACAAAAGCAGACTGCAAATGAGGTGAAATGGGTTTGTTTCTTGAGCCTAATGTCGGTCTGATGTCTCTGAAGCAAGAGTAAAAACCATCTCTCAAGAGAATGTGATTTTACATTTAAAGAGGAGAATGAACAAGAAGCTCATAATAGAAGTTTTGCTGGAAGTAACAATCCCTACGACTGCCCAACAACATTTATTCAGATCATAAATAACTAAAAACAGAAAGAAACATTAAAGCAAAGACTGAAATAAATTGTTATTCTGGATCAATTTATCCCAACTTAACCTGTTTTTAGCTTCAACAAGAATAATCTACTAGAATAGTTGCATTTCCTGAAGAGAATGCAAATGAGGATACAGGTGCTGGCCCCGTCGTACTGCATTAGCTAGCATTCGCATTAACAGCATTAGCATTAGCATTAATCTAACATTAGCATCAACCAAGCAATAGCCTAGCATTAGCAGTAACCTAGCATTTGCCTACCAATAACATTAGCCTAGCATTAGCACTAGTATTACCATTAGCAGTAACATAGCAATAGCCTTAGGCTGACATTAGCCTAACATAGCAATAGCCTTAGGCTAACATTAGCCTAACAATAGCATTAACACTAACCTAACATGAACATTAGCCTAGCATTAACACTAACCTAACAGTAACATTAGCAATAGCATTAGCCTCATATAATTAAGCATTAACCTAATATTAATAATAATTTGAGTACCCCAGCTTTAATCTACATGTTACTACTGGACAATGCCTCTGCCTAAAGATGAAATAGTACGTATATGAAGTGTGATGTAGATGCTGATGTTGTAGCTGACCACAGTAAGTGCAGTCAGCGTGTGGGTGTCTTTGTTCTAATGTCTTTCCCAGGTGACTAATGAGCCTCCTAAAGGGCTGCGGGCCAACACACGTCGAGCCTTCACAGAGATCACTCGCAATTTCTTTGAAGAGCACATTCTGGGACGGGAATGGAGGAAGATTGTCTTTGGAATCTGCTTTTTCCATGCAATCATTCAGGTTATGTGAATTTCTTTTTCGTGCTCCATACATTAGAGATCAAGTGCTGCTGCCGGGTTGTGTAACGCACCAATGAGCTTCCTTTGATTTTCATTTCAAAGTAATTTGATTTTTGTGTGTCAGGAGCGAAAGAAGTTTGGCCCATTGGGTTGGAATACCCCGTATGACTTTAACGACAGTGACAGAGAGTGTGCGCTGCTCAACTTAAACCTCTACTGCAAAGATGGCACAATACCATGGGACGCTCTCGTCTATATCACAGGTAGAAAGAAACGCAGCAACCTTTATCCCAGTGGGGTCACAAAAATATGATGTCTAAATCAAGGGCCACATTATCAACATTAACATCAGTATTTAGAATAATTACCGGTCATCATTATTGTGTTTTTTTTTTTTTTTCCGGTTAGTGTTTAGTGTTTTTATATTGTAATTTTGTGGATTTTTACTGTGAGTTTGTGGATTTTTTTCTCATTTTCATGTGAAATGCCATTTTGTGTGTTTTTATTATTGTTTTGTGTGCTTTGTTGTATGTGTGATTTGGTACCCCTGTTTTGGTACCTCTATTCTAGTTTTTTTGGTATCATTTCTATATTTTTCTCTTATTTTGTATGATTTTGTTGTCATTTTGCATGTATTTATTGTAGTTTTGTGTATTTTTCTCTCATTTTGTATGATTGTGTTGTCATTATGTATGCATTTTGTGTATTTGTCTCTGAGTTTTGTGTTTTTGTTGTTCTGTGTTTTGTGGTGTCATTTTGTGTGTTTTTGGTATTTTTTTAGTTTTTTTTTTTTCTTTTTGTGTGTTTTTTGTTGTTTGAGGTTTTTTGGTATCATTTAGTATATTTTCCCTCATTTTTGTGTATATTTTAGCTGTTGTTTGTGTGTTTTGGTGTCATTAGATATATCTTTTTTCTTATTTTGTGTGATTTTATTTGTCCTTTTGTCTGTATTTGGAGTGATTTTGTGTGTTTTTGTTTTCATTTGTGGGTTGTCATCTTGTGTATTTTCCTGACATGTCGTCTCTTCATTGTGAGTGTTTTTGGAATATTTTTCTGCGTTTGTTTTTTGAGGCCATACAAAATTAGTCTGACAAACTATGACATGCACTGGGCCACATGTGGCCCAGTGCATGTCATAGTTTTACTTAGAAATCAAAGCTCTCTGAAATATATGCTGCCAGTGTTGTCGACATAATCAACACACACATATTCTAGATTATTCAAAAGAGGGATAGACAAGTGTTTGCAGGTTTAACCAAGCAATACAATTCTGTCACACAGTTTCTGTCTGTTTCACAGCTGTGGCTCTGTGTTGTTCACATACTACAAATGTTCCCTGCTCTCCTTCTTATCACTGTGCTAATATAGCCGACTGCAAGATGAACGCACAGTAGCATAAAATATAGTACACAACATACTGTACATATTAGAATAACAGTGTGTTCTGGTGTGAAAGCAGCCTCATCTCTGTTTGCCCATTGACTATAACAAACAAGCTTTTATTTAACCACTGCTCATCATTTTTGAAGAGAATTTTAATATACAATTTAATTAATTTAATTTGGTATAATTTAATCTTCATAAGCACTGTGCCTTACTTTCTGGAGCAAAACAGTTTAGACTTAAACAACTGATGGTGAATACAAATCCCTTAGAGGATAAACTAAGCAGGATAGTAATTACTATGAGAACAATGATTAAAGATAAAGTCTTTAATTTTATTATCATAAGTTAATAACTGAGAAGAATAAACCTCTCTGTTTTTAATTAGCCGTTAGCTAATCCCACTTTTTTTAATTTAGTTATGGATGCAAAAATAAATGTGAGGTAGGAGAAAAGCTTTTACTAATCGATTGTTTAGTTAAGTCAAAACGGGTGATTTTGGAAGCGTAGAGAGAGGAAATTAGTAGCTGTATCTGGCAACAGTTTAAACATAACATTTAAACTAATAAAGAGTATCGCCAAAATAAATGCCTATTGATACATCCCTTTCTTTCTCTTAAATATATAAGGATTATCTTGAAATTTCAGCAAAATCATACCATTTGGTTTTACATAATTTATAAATTTTAGGTGTTGAGAGTTTTTGGTGGGTTTTTTCTGGCAGTTTATCTTCTTTAATGTGATGCGTGTCCTCCACAGGGGAAATCACATATGGGGGTCGAGTGACAGATTCCTGGGACCAACGCTGCCTCAGAACAGTCCTCAAAGGCTTCTTTTCTCCAACAACTCTGCAGCCTGGCTACACGTACTCACCTTCTGGTACACATTGTTCTTTTCTCCAGAGTGTTTGTATTTAATGATAAGTTGTCATTGTTCTGACTTATAGACGTTCTATGTGTTTCCCTGAATGGTTCTTGACATCTGTAGGTACTTACTTTGCCCCAGAAGCAGATGATTTAGAGCAATACAAGGAGTACATCGAGAGTCTCCCAATCATAGATGATCCTGAAATCTTTGGAATGCATGAAAATGCCAATCAGGCTTTTCAGGTGAGGAAAGAAAACCTGTTTTTTTTTAAACGGGAAAGGAAAAGGGAACAAGAACTTTATTTTTAGCCAAAAAAACACTTCTTACTCTCTCACAGTTTATATCAGTGTAATAATTTTATGTTTGGATTTTACTTTTCTAGTTTTAATTTAGGAAATGTACCATTTTGTGAAAGTTTGTGTTATTGTTTCTAAAAAAATTTTCCCCCACAGCGCCAAGAAACTACGACTCTTATCAACACGATATTGGAAGTTAACCCTCGTTCTTCAGCGAGTCTCGGAGAAAAAAGTAACGATGACATCGTCAGTGAGCTTGCTGAATTAATACTGACTAAGTTACCTGGTAGGTTAGCGTGCACAGACTCATATCAATTTAGTTGTTCATAATTTCTAATAACATTTGTTATCACACAATAGGAATGGTTAGGATAACCTTAATGAGCACCTGCTCTGGTTCTCCATTTATGGCCATATGAATGTCGCTATGCTAAAGCATGACTGTTTTTTTATTTTTATTATTGATAACCTTTTTAATCACATTTTATTGCCAAATACAACAAGAATCACATGGCACATGGCAAAAAATTGGTGTTTTAATGAACAAACCCAACATTTCCACATGAGCAAAGCCCAGTAAGAGGAAAAACTTCCTTTGGAATTCAGGAAATTTATTTTGATCTCCTGACATGTTTCTACTGTCAACTGCCAGTCTTATTCAGAGGCGTCTGCTGATCGCTTTGATGTTACCTTGACTTCCATGTAACAATTCCAGCAAGTTCTTTTTGTCCTCTTTTTGAAGAATACATTAAGGTTTCATTTATTCAGATGTATATATGTTTATTCATTGCATGTTTCGACTGTCAACTGTCAGTCTTCCTCAGAGGTAATTGCTTTGATGTATCCCTACGAGTTATTTTATAGAGAAAACATCATGGCGTCTTCTGATCACATTATGAAAACATCATGACATCTTCTGATCACTTAATATGTCCTTATGAGTTATGACAATGGGCATTTGTCTGAATAAATAAAACCTTAACATATTATTTCAAAAAAGAAAACAAAATTTACTTGCTGGAATTACATCTTTGTGCAAATAAAGATGATTTTGTTATTTATTTTTATTGGCACAGTGACTATTCAGCTGTCTACCCACAAAGGCATCCCAACATATGGTTCAAGGCACCCCAGAGGTCTGTTCTAAACATATGACCCTTTTTTTTCAATGTTCCTGGGTGTGTTATGCTTACCTTTGGTTCTTACATTTAACACATCAACTTGTTAGTTGGACTAATGTTGATTTACTCACCCATCAGCAGGTGTCATGGTAAGGCAGTGTTGTCATGTTATGGCTGATCAGTGTACTTAAAGGCTTGTTGTGATTTATGGCATCTGCTTGTTTGCTCTGTTCAAGGGTTTCCTCTTGAATTTCTCTGTATTACTGAATCATGTGAACCTTCTGTGCACAGAGCGTCTTGACATGGATGAGGCCGTAGAGACGTTGTTTGAAAGAGACCAAAATGGCCGACTGAACTCTCTCACCACAGTGTTGGTCCAGGAAGTTGATCGCTTCAACAGTTTGCTGAGAGTTCTCAGGGTAACTCATTATTTTCACTGATGCAAATATAATTTTATATCTATCCAGGAAACATCCAAAGAATATGTTGTCATTTTAAGGTGAACATTTGTCATGCTCCACAATGTTTATTTATTTTGTGGTGATATTCTGTGTTTCCTAGATGTCTCTAATTACTCTGCAGAAGGCAATAGCAGGTTTGGTTGTAATGTCTGAGGAAATGGATCGGATCTATACAAGCTTCCTGGTCAACCAGGTTCCCGCCCACTGGTCCAACTCAGCATACCCGTCCCTCAAACCTCTGGCTTCTTGGGTCAAAGACTTGGCCCTCAGAACATCCTTCATCCAGGTTTGGAAGAGAATGCAAACACATGAAGGCTAGAGTCGGCTTCCTGTGAATTGTGGACTTTCTAATATCTACTTTAAGACATATTTGGTGTAATTCAACCATCAAATGTTTTAAATGAAATACTGTTATTCACATTCTTCCTCTGGCTCCTGTTCTTTGCTTTTTTTCAACTTCCTGACAATGAGAAATCTGGAATGGGAACCTATGCTGACTTGTTGGACCGTGCCCATGCCTTGATGCACATACTGTTTGATTTATGAGTTATCACATTAGGCTGTAAAATTACAATAACACATTTTCATTCTGCATTCCTGCTGGAGGCACACACCATATCGGTCTTCCTCTTTATATTTTCTCTTCATACATCCTCTTCCTTTTCATACATCTTTCTTTTTTTTGCTTTGTCAATACCTCCATTAAATGTGTGTGTTGCACTTCCTTAAGTCATCCCTTACACATAAAGTACTAAAACACACAAAGGTTATATTTATTTATAAAGTGATGTGCAGTGATTGGAGTCAGACAGCAAACATTCAAAGCCTCAGAAGAGTAAAAATCCCTGTTCCGTGCTAAATTAGCCACTTAAGACACTTTCCGATCCTTGAAAGTTGATAGTGCAAAGTGTGAAAATAACCGATTACATTGCTATTTAAAGACACACAGTTGTACTGCTTTTTCTTTTTTGTGCTTTTTTGGAAGGCTTGGCTCACGCGAGGTCAGCCCAAATCATTCTGGATTTCAGGACTATTTTTCCCTCAAGGCTTTCTTACAGGTAAACAGAGCAGGACTGCAATGTTTTTGATCCAGAGGCTAATTTTAAAAACATCTTTTAATATTCTGGAGGCATGCAATGGCTTCTTAGAATTTTCTAAACGCACATTTTGGTAAATAATTGAAATTTAGGTTTCATCTGAATTTCAATTTGAATCTAAACAAAGAGGAAACCAATAATGTGACACAATGTACACAGTTTTAGAGGACATTAATGGTGCTGTGTTATTACTTTGTGCCTTTAATACAAAGCATAACTGTTAGAAAGTGTAATTTGGTAGTATTCTAATGATTTGGTGTCATTCATTCATTGACCTGTAGGAGTGCTGCAGAATCATGCTCGACGTTACAACTTGCCCATTGATGAGCTTAGCTTTCGCTTTAACATGGTGCCAGCGTACAGAGACCAAGCTGCAGTTTGTGAAGCTCTCCACACTTTGCCTGTCGACGCAAAACTGAACCTGGATAACGAGGTAAGAAACACACAAATTGTAGATTTTACTGTGACGCCTATAGCCATCAAGTAAATGGAAACTTTACTGTACAAAAATTTTTAAGAAGAAACTTATTATAAAAAATTAGATATCTACCAACAGAAAAGGTAATGGATCAGCTTTTGATGTAAACTATCACCCAGAGGTATTAGCTGACGTGCATCTAGGTTGGAAATGAAAAGAAATCTCTTGATTATGGGCGGGGCTCCTGAATATGCCCAGTCTATAGTAAAAAATCTCCAAAGAACAGTGAGCTATGCTAACAAGCTACCTAATACTCACTATACCTCTCTATTCACAACTATTTCAGTCCAACCTACTCATTGCAGAGTTGACAGGTGCTAGTTTTTATAGAAGTGCGGGGCCAACAGTGGTGGTTTGTGATGTAAGAAGCCACCAAAACGTCATAAACCACCATTCTCAGCCAATGGCAAAATGTGATTGTATTAGCAGGGTTTCAACCCATAGAGGGCAGTCACTCTTACAATAATTTTTTTCCGGTTGCTGGTGTTTCTCTAGCTAGATGACAGAAAAAAAACTTGAATCAATCAACAACACTTCTTCATAAAAAATACATTTGTTTTTAAATAATAGGTACAATTTGACCCAAGTGACAGATAATTACACACAACCAATACCTAACGTTTTAGGACTCCAAAAATCCCAGTAAAGTATCATCACATAACTCAAACCTGCTAAGCATGTTTTTTTTAAATGTGAGAAGATAAAGATTGCAGTATAAAACCCATCGGGCAGCAAACCCATGTCTTCCAGCTTGTTAACTAATGCTCCACCCAGCGGCAGTTCACTTCCAATTAGTTAAATTAGATTCCACCTCATCATCTCTCATCATGGCCTAGAGAGAGTCGATGGGGTGTCATGGCAGAGCCTTAGTGTACCAGTTATTTCCAAACATCTTATTTTTGCTGAGCAAAGAGAGGGTTTTAAAGCTGCTTGCCTTTCCACTCATCCAATATTCATCTGTTTACCTCGTCCACATTTGTCCTCCACCGTTCCCTTACGGATAGAGAGGAGTCTGTTTATTATAAAGGGGCCAAGCCAAAACAGAGATCATTGTTGCTAGGTAGCACTGGCTTTCTTTGAGATTCTGTATTCAGTTATAACTAAATGATCAGCTTCAATTAATTAATTTTTTGTATCCCACTTTAGTCTTTTCACATTATTTAGGTCAATGGTTCTCAAACTTTTTTGGCTCTAGTACTTTATTTCTGAATCCTAGTATCCCCTTAGTCCGACGACAGCAGTTTGATCAGAATACTATGAAATAACAACTATAGAGCACAATGATATAATAATTCAGTGATAACACAATATTTTAAAGAATTCCATTTGAAATAAGTGGAATGAAACAGTATTTGGTGCTTCCTGAACAGATTTTTTTCCCTATAGTTTTTATCATTTTCAATCATCTCCTGGCTGAGACAAACAAGACAAACACTTGTATTTTCAGTTCATGTTCTAATCAAGATTATTTTCATCATCGTCATTATGATTATCATTTTTAACTAAAGATAAACATTAGAAAACCACATATTTTTATGCTTTCTTAGTTAAATTTCCACTTTCTCTCCACTTTCTCTCTCTCAAGTACCCTCTGTAGTGCCATTGTGTACCCCTAGGGGTACACATACCCCCATTTGAGAAACACTGATTTAGGTTACTGTATTTCCTGTTCACCACCGAAGTAAATTGATTATTTTATTGAAAGTCGAACCATTTAACCATTTGTTTCTTTCGAGCCCATTTTTAAAAATGTATTTTTTGAACGTAGCTGCCAGAGCCAAAGGACGGCGTGCTTGTACACGGCATGTTCATGGATGCCAGTCGCTGGGATGACGTCAACATGGTGATGGAAGATTCCCTTCCCAGAGTCATGAACGCAATGCTGCCCGTGGTGCACTTTGAGCCGCAGCTAAACTCTGAGCCCGAGCCAGACCTCTATCCAGCGCCTCTGTACAAGACCTCAGCCAGAGCCGGGACTTTGTCAACCACCGGTACATACTGCATCATTAAACAACGCCATTGTTTACATTACAACATACAATACATGTTGGACCTGTTTGAACATTACAGTCAAGCTATCTGTGACAGAACTTAAATATATGTTTTTTAAATGTCTCTATTTAATTTAGCCCAACACTTGCTAGCTGTGTATCTATAGCAAAGAATAAGGGCCTTAATATTGCTGAGGTATTTTCAAGAGATGTTTTTCTTGTTACTTCATTATTTTATATTGAGGCTGAGAGAAATCCTGCATTCTATCAAGATTTACATCTTTTGTGAGTTGTCAACATGTGCAACATTTTAAAACAAGAGCAGTCAGAGAGAGTAAACCTCCACCAAGCACCAAATATCCTCTTTGCTAGATATTGGCAATTATCTGGATTAATGATACCATGGTCATTCACACTTTAAAGGCTTGGAGGAAATGTCCATTTCCACTAATAAACATACAGTAGTTCCAGTTGTATGGGCATGCCATTTCTTTTGAAAAATCACAATCAAATGTGTAATCTGGATCCATTCAATGGGGTAATAGAGGAACCAACCCAACATAACTCAGTCAAATTAAATCAATTATGAACCGAGATGCAAATTGTTTACCATTTTGCAAGAGATCGGTATTTTTTTATTTTTAAAACTGATCCAGAATTAGTATATTGATCCAGATCTCCTCCAATATTTTTTAGAATCTTCCATTGCATAAAGTCTATCTTTAGGTAAAATGTTGTCAACATTTATTTAGTATTTTTGATGTATTCTTGTGAACAGACAAACAAACAGTTAATTGTTATTTACTTGATGATACACATCTTTTTACTCAAATATCACATATTTTTTATTCTTTTAGTTTTTTCCCTACTGAGACATCTAGAAATGTACATGTAGGTGTGGAAGAAGTATGGAATTCTGAAATTCCAACCCTGGAGGAAATAGGAATTTTTGTTGAACTTTTCTTTCTCCCTCTAGGTCACTCGACTAATTTTGTCGTGACAGTCATGCTTCCCTCCAAGAGACCCTGCGACTATTGGATATCAAAAGGCTCTGCACTCCTCTGCCAACTGAACGACTGAGCATTCACAAGAGGATAACCCGTAACTATACGCACGTTTTTTGTTTTTTTTACTTTAAGATTTTCCAACACAAATCCAAACTTCTACAGATGGATTTGATGAATAAATGATAGAGTCAGCCGCTTCTGTGTGCTCATGTGTTTTTAGTGGCTTGACACATGATGAGTGCAGTACAGGCATATTTTCTAATGCTATGGGCCATTACCACCATGTGCTACACTCCATTCCTACTGAGTGATATGTCACTGTGTAAATGTGCTCAGTGATGAACAGTACACAGGCCTGAGGGAGAAGCAGGACAAACACACACACAGCAGAGATATAATAGATGGACGAGCAGAGATGGGACATGCTCATGGATGCTCATGTTCACAAATGGAGAGGGGTGGGTAGCTAAAGGCATGTGTTGAGTAGGAGGGGAAATGATGATGATGATGATCATCTGATGGGGGAAAAACTTCCACCACTGAAGCCGCTCATATCAGCAGCCTGCTTGTGTCACTTGGAGCATCTGGAGATTTTCGAACACATGAAGTCAAACCAATGCAGCTCAATAATGCACAGATGATTAGTAACATACTTAATAATGTTGACTACATACATTTTTGTCGACACATTGTTTAATCTTGTAAATTTACAATAAAATTGTTTTCTGCTTAATTTTTATCGTGTACCATACATGAACTGCTGGGTGGTGTCGCTTCACCATTTACATTGTGAAGAAGAATTGCACAACAGAAGAAGAACCAACCTAAAGACTCAAATGTTTGGGACCATCTCACTGAAAAGTTATATTACACACCTGAGGTAGAACTAATATCTGTGACATGAAACTAACAGTAATAAGTTAGAATGAAAGCAGCAGAAAACTGTTTTATATATTGTTCAAATGAATTTGGGAAAACTGTAATGGCAGCTTTTGACCACCAATGGCAGCAATGCTTCCCCTGCCCAACCGCAAACTCTACGTATGGATGTCTGTGGTAACTATAACTATGTGTGTGAGTAATAATAGAAGAAAAAACAGCAACAAGTACTTATAAATCAATGCACAAGGAGAACTGGGTTTCTTCTGGAAAGTAAAGAGGGATAAAGTAGTCCATAAAGCCGGACTTGTTTCCAGTCTGAGATGATCCACATTACAATCAACGTTACCAGCTTGCAATATATCCCCGTAAAACTAAAGGTCCCACCAGAGGAGATCATTTTCTCCTTGATTACCTTCCTTTGGATGGATCTAAAAACTGCTTTCTTGGACAAGACAATTTAAATCACGATTCTTTATTTGAGAATCATTTGAAAATTACACATTGATTGTATTGTGGCTGTAGCACAATTAGAGAAACTGTGCCACGTCGCTGTAATCTTTCCTTTTAATGCCCCCCTAACTCCCCCTCCCTTATGTCCCCTACTTGTACTGTGACACTCTCTAATAAAGTTTATCCTACTCATCATTAGTGAGGGCTTATGATGATCACAACTAAGCACTATAATAATGAGAGATGCACTGATACCACTTTTTTCCAAACCAATACTTGAGTGTGTGTATTTGCTGATCTCGAGTACCGATACTAATACTCATAGTACCATAAATACAAAAAACTACTAAGCAAAATGCATTGAATTGGAAGACAGATTTGATCTTTTTTCTGCCTGTTACAAAATGTTATATTAAAAAAAGGAAAATGTATCCATCCAATAATTAATTTGCATTGCAGAATTTCTAGTACCTGTATCCTAAATATCTCATTTGTATCCAGTTTGTGTTTGTCTTTGCCCTGATTTTATAGGTTTTGATAGTTTCCCATTATCAAAACTTTCATTAACTTTCATAAATCATCTCTTATTTATTTGACTCTTTGATCAAATAAACACATTCTTTATTATTCATCTTTAGATTTCATTAAAGGTTTAAAATGTGAAGATGCATTGTTTGTCTTTTAAGAAGCTCTCACAATATTTTTGTTCTGCAGTTGTACAACGACAGACATTAGATGTGTATTCTGTGCATTCCCTCTAACTAGTGCTCCGTTGTACTCCCATTCACTAACTGAAGTCATGATTCTCTGCTGACATCATTCACTGACCGGTTAAGCTCTTTGAATCATTTCCTTCCCTAATCAATCCTCTCCTGAGCCAAGATCACATATTATGATGAGTAACTATGGACTTACTGTACTGGTATTTGCGCAGTTTATTTTTATAGTGCGAGCATCTTTTTTTTTTTCCATCTCCATGGATTAAATCACTGAACACTGTTGATGTTTGAAACAGATGGGTCTATGGAGAAAATGGAGTATACAGATTTAGAGCATATAATTATCACACTTTTTCAACAGTTATTGAGAATTTGACTTTTGTAAACAACTCATCTGTATCCTTATTAAACGTTTTCCACTTCTAACTATTTATTTTCATCTCATACCTGATATTCTAAACCAGCAATGTGTGCAAGATATTCAAACTAGTCACAACAGAAAACTAAAGTGAGATTTATACCTGCTATGCAGCAAAGGTCAGGGAGAGACAAAATTAGGTACAAAATCCAGGAAGATTAACAAAAACGTGTCGTTCTCTAATGCTCATTTTACTGCAAGCCTCTAAAGTTCAAAACTTTAATAATTGACAACAAATCAACCATATGAACTACAGATTTGACCAAAATGTTGCCCCAACACTGAAGAAACTTTTGTACGTTAAACCTGTTTTAGAAACTGTAAAATTTATTAAACATGTCTCTTCCCACAATTTTTTGATTAATTGACACCAAACTTGCTAGAGTTCTAATTCTTTTTAAATTATTGAAAATTGTTTGACTGTAAACAATGATGTCATTTAAACATAATACTTGTAAATGCTCTAAATGTGTACATTTTCCATGTTTATAAAAAAAGGACAAAATTTTGGAGTCATTGTACCGGTAGAGCATATTTGAAAAATATTAGAACTTTATCTCAAAAACGGAATTTCTTTGACAGCATTTTTAGTTTTGCTCCCATGCTAACAATTATGAGTCAATGCAAAAATGACATTTAAGCATCAATAAATCATTGTTCAAAACAAAGTACCAACATCCCCTTGCTGCCTATGTAATTTTTTTGGTTTTTGGGATTGAAATCTACTTTTAAATGGTAACAACTGCTGTCTTGCACACAGGTGACTGACTTTGCCAATTAGTGAAGCTACAGGTGACATTTCCATATGCTAATAATCTCAGTGACACCTCTTGTGTCAGAAAATTTGAGTTCAAACCTCAACTGATTTAAAATACGCATTAGAATGCCACCTTTTTCATTGCTGTAAACTGTGCTTGTTTCTCAGAATTTCCTAATTTTGCATCTAATTGCCTGGTCCCAACTATTGCTGCGCATCAGCTATATTAAGAAAGTGTCCCTAATAACAGTTGAACTTCTCTGAATTCAGCAGAAATATTCCTGTCCAAAAGAGATATTCAAGAACAATTTTTTGGATTTCACTTTGGTGTGTTCTACTGGCCTATGGGGACCTATGCAATCGCATAGTCCAGCAGTAAAGTGAGGACCTTTAAAAAGTAACAGAAAGATACATACGTACATTAATCAATAAAATAGGATCATCAGATGATCATAGAGAGCCTCTAGTTGTAACAAATGATTTTTTTGGAGTGATTGTTCTGGATGTCGACTTCACGAATAGTGTTTTTACAGATGTGAGAAACAGGAAAAGCATCAAGAATTACATTTATTTCTTTTTCTTCTTTAAAACAGTCACATATAGTGAGCAAGTGTGTACATTATTCACAGGAGAGTGAACCATACATGATTTACAGAGCACAAAGTAAAGAAAACACTGCAGTGGGTTCAAACACACTGGTGAATGAAAAGTGAATCACTTTAAGATCTCATCACATTGTGTCTTTTCTAACACAGTAAACAGAATTCAAACTTTAAACAAGTTGTTTTTGTCTGATTTTATCTTTTGCTAATTATCAAAGATTTACAGTTTTACCAATGTCTCTTTGTTTCCAACACTTCTGGTTTTTTTAAGCTTGTCACGATGAAAAAGATGAAAAACCAAACATACACCAACAAGTGTAGGCAATGAGTGAAAAGGTCCTGGGGACATTGTTACCTCACGTTAACTAATATACAATGAGGCCACTATTTCATTCACATCTCATGAGTCATTGAACCACCACAAGTCTTTTCTGAGGCAAAACTCGCCTTTGGTGGATTTTTTAACTTTTTAATTTTTACTCAATTTCCACCAAATTTAAAGAAAATCTTGCATTTTTCTGTTGGACATAAAGCTAAGAGATCAGTAACCCATTAGTGTGGGAATTATAGTAAAATAAAGATCCCTGTCATTAGCATGGGCTTAAATTTTTTTATAGAAAGATCATTTTATACCAATTCAGCTTAACTTTGTGTTCTTGTGGTCAGTGTTGACCATGAGACAGTACAAATGTTCCTTTCTACTAAAACCCCCATAAAAACCGCATTTCCTACACACCCATCAACTGAATTACTGAGAATGCACAATGCTGTGCAAAACAAAATAATAATAATAATAATAATAATAATAATAATAATAAAAACTTGGTCCAGTGACTACTTCTGAGTCCATCGTTGTTTCTTAATCAATACCATTGTCAAACACCAAGTCAGAAGAATCCCAGTCCTGATGGTGGCATGTATGTGAGAATCCATCCAGATCAAAGAAGACAAAGAAGAAAACTCCTTTGGTGAGTTGATACAAAGTGTGACACGCTTCTGTTGCATAACGTCATTGTTTAATCCTTGTTGCATGTTATGGTTGGAGATTAGAGAAGGAGCTGTTTGTATTTGGCTGAGTTTTACAGATGCATCTCTATGGAGGTAACATCATCATACGTTTGGTTAGGAACAGGATTTCCAGTCTCTGTCTCTTCTTCTTTTTGAGTATGAATCCCCAAACTATAGAAACACTGTCTGCATCAAGCACTTTAAACACAGATGTTTTCTCGAATAAAGGATGTACACAATTATTTTACAGCAAAACAGTGTTTTACATTGTTAGCCCCCAAAAAAACTCTGCCAAAGTGACTTCCCAGCACATTTCTTCTGTATTCTTAGATTCTAAGTATAGGCAAAACAATGGCGAATGTTTAGAATTCGGCTGAAATTGAATGTCTTGCAGAGTGAGTTTATATCATGGGGAATACCATGAACAAACTAGAACACTAGAATCACAGTTAGAATAAAGTAAAATACTTTAATGCATCTGTTTATGGGACTCCACATCCCACAATGCAATGCGCAAAACCTTTTCCAATAATATCAATAAATAAAGTGTTTAATGTGGAGATGGATACAAGGTTTCGAACCACAATTTCAACCTTTTAATGTTTTTTTTTCAAGCAAATATTACATTTATTGATCTATAATGCCTAGACTTTGTTTATCTGGTCAAAAATATATTGTATCCAGGAGCTTTTAATATGTTTAGCACAGCTTGTTTACTGAAAAGTTTGCCCTACTTCTTAGTTTTCAGTAAAAAAGTCTGATCAACTTTAAATACATTTACCAATCAGATGTGAAACATTTAAAATGATGTGTTATTATTAAACGAGTGAGCAGGATGTTATGAAGAAAAAAGGATAAAAAGTGATGTTACTCGAGCTTCTTTATCATTACACAAAGACATAGATGATGAACACACATGGAAGAAAGATGGAGAGGAGTGTTAGCGTTGCTCTGTGTTTTTAGCATCCTCCCCTCCTTAGCCTTTCAGACAGGGACATCATTCCTATGTAAAGTCTTTTGAAACTGCCTCGATGAAGTTTGGGGCAGACATGAGGATGGCGAAAGTGCAGATGATGGAGAAAAGCGAGAAGGCCACCAAACACAATCGATCCACAACAGCAGCTGCAAACTTCCACTCCCCGCAGACGGCCTCGCCCTCATCGTGCTCCCGGAATCGTTGGGCGATATACTGCACCTCCTCCAAGATCCGCGAGATTTCTGGAATGTGCTCCAGCAGCAAAGTCCTGGTCTGATCCAAATGGATGTCGTGCTGAGTCGTACCGTTGTGGTGGCTGCTTCCGCCCCCGCTGCCACAGACCATTACACTGGACTCAGTGCCGGCTGGGAACACTGGGTTTTCTGTGCCCATGGAATGGTAGCCGAAGTACAAACTCATGCTTCCGTTGGTTGTGGTGGACTGGTTGGATGCTTGTCCTGCTATGGTGCTCATCTGGATGCTGCTGGTGCTGGTGTGGTGCGGAGAAGACTGGGAGTACTTGTAGGTGGACGGGCTGCTTGAGCCCACTGGACTTTTTCTTTCCTCTCCAGGTTTCTTCATGCGGAGAAACCAAGCACACCAGTTCAGGAGAATGACTCGAACCTACAAGAAGAAACACAATAAGCTAGAGAACTTGCAAAGGACTAGTGATTTGGATCTCTTGACCAAATGTGGGATTTAAAGCCCACAGACCATAATAATAGTTATAGCGTTTCCAGCATAACATTCACCTCAAGATGACCAATACAGAAGTTTAGTTTGTAAAGTTCCAACACATGCTGGTATCAAAATAGTGGACAATAGGGACATAAGGATTTTACTGTTTACTGTTCATTCTTTAAGACACATGTGTCCAAACTCAATTCAACCCGCAAGAGAAAGTAAAAATAGACATGACATAACAATTCAATTAAATTAAATTAAATTAAAATTGGTCACAAAAATCAAAGAAATGTATAAGAGAAAATCTTGCTTTGATATTGTTGGCGCCTTTTATGTATCATTTATACATCAAAGTGCAAACTTCTGGACATTAATGTTAAAATTTCTTGTTTTCCTGCCTAAAATTTGCAGCCCACTTAAGATCAAACTACTTTTTATTTGGCCCACATAGTTAATAAAGTCTTCATAGTTAGTAAAAGTTGCTGGCATGAAATCACATTAAAATCATCTGTTATGTATTTTTATTTTTTTTTCTACAGCAATCTATTGAAACTCACTCCAAATTTTAACGAATCCACTATTTAAAACAATGTTATGCACTTACCCATTTTGGCATCTTCCCTCCATGGGGGTCATGGTGGTGGAACTGGAGAACCAGCACAGTTACAACCACAGACAGGCCCACAATCATCATCGTGCTTGCAAAGTACTGGGCTGAACAGGAAAGAGAAAAACACAGCAGTGTGACTCCTGTTGGACAGTCAAAGATCTTCATCTGTGAAATAAAGAGTTATCTTTGTAAAATAAACTCCAAGTTGTTGTTAAAAGACTGTCACTGAGTAACTTGGTTGATGAGTCAGAGGGGATCAGCCAATCAGAGGTCAGAACACCCCAGGAGCTGGTAGGAGGGTGACTAACATAATCTAACTGAGACGTGCATGAAGCCTCAGAGGATTATCACAAGCATGAAACTGATACTATTTGCACATATTTTCCTGTGCCCTGGTAGGAACACTGACTATATA
This sequence comes from Gouania willdenowi, assembly GCF_900634775.1. Taxonomy (NCBI): domain Eukaryota; kingdom Metazoa; phylum Chordata; class Actinopteri; order Blenniiformes; family Gobiesocidae; genus Gouania; species Gouania willdenowi. The sequence goes on from NC_041044.1 coordinate 39,864,226, forward strand.
CTGTATATTCTGTATTAGCATAGTATAGATCTACACTGTGAATAAACGTGTCATAGTTTACTCTGGTCTGCATCAGCACGCCATGCTTGGTTTGGCTGTAATCTTTAATTAAACATCGTCATTTTCACTTCTTTTTTTATAGCTTCAGGATTTGGATTTGCTGAAATTTCAGTGACCAAGGTTATAACAGTGAGTGAACTTAAAATGAACCTAAAACAAAAAGTAGAAGTAAAAGAAGAACTGGAGAATCTTACCAATCAAAGGAACAGAATCAGACGTGGCAGGCATGATCTCTGCTACCAGTAACATGAACACAGTCAACGACAGCAGCACTGTTATGCCTAAAGAAAGAGGACAAACACAAGATCGCTTTCAACACACGTCTTAGTTTTTACATCAGTGAACCCAAAATAAATCTTGCTGGTGACTTCAAAAAGGTGAAATGAAGCTGTGGACATATTTTGGAATATTAAGCATTGTTATTCCACTTTAATGTGTTCCTAACTCTGTCTTACTGAGTGGCCTTTAGAAAGATTGTGGCATTTTCAGGTCCAGGTGATTATCTTTGCTGTGTTTAATATGGAACTTTCATTCTGCTGCTACTAAATTAAAGTTAACACGAAAGCTGATTCACAGATATTAGCACCCAGCATCAGCAAATAAATGGGTTAGCGTGTGGCATAAGTATCTGCAGCCATGGGATTAGTGTACAAGTCCCTTACCATAAATCATCATCACTCTGTGTTAGCGTGAGGCTGTGCGTGCATGTGTTTGTGTACCAAGTGAGATCTTTTCTCCCGAGTCAGCAGGAAGCAGGAAGACCAGCAGAGCCAGGCCAGAGATGAGCACGCAGGGGATGAGCAGGTTGAGGCCGTAGTACAGAGTTCTACGCCGCATGGTCACCGTGAACGTCACATCAGGGTAAGGTTCCTTACAGCACTCATAGTACAGCTCGTTCCGCTTCGATGGCACACCTGGAGAACGTTTGGAATGTGACAAAAAGACAGCATTCATTCAGGGATGTTGTCAACTTTAAGGCCCTGTTTACACAAAAACGTTTTGCTTCTGTTTCCATTTGTTTTCCAAAAAGTTCAGTTTTCACACAGCAAAATTTTTCAAAACAATCTCTGATTACATGAGAACGAGAGAAGCATCAAAAACTATGCGCAGAGACACTTCCACCAAACACAAGTAAGAGTGTTTGTGTGCTTCGCTCTTTGGAATTTAACTGAACACTTCTGTTGATTTATTTCACCGTCACTTTGGTCAGTGGAGACGTATTTCATGTCTGCACCACATTCTGACCACAATCACAGTGCTGCACTCTTACTGAGAGCTATTTGACAGATCCCGGGGTTGGGCTTAATTTCTGTTTTTTCAACATGGATTCTGGTTAGACTCAGCTCAAGACTCTGCGCAGTGAATGAACGGTCAGGTGATGTGCTTCAAGAAGCGCAAGATGAAGCACAAATGTTTGCTGAGGTGGTGAATGGATGACTGTTCTCTGGTACATGAAGAAAATATTTTATAAAATGCACAAATGACTCGTGGATCTCTGTGTCTCACAGTATGTAGAGCAAGTTGCTGAGTAATTTGTGTTGCAGCATTAAACCAGCATGTAGCATGACATGCTATCATGTTGTACGCAGAATGAGTGACTATTAAATAAAGCTGATTTATTAAAGATACTCGCCTACATGTGAGCGCAACGCACGGATGTGTCGGCAGCAATGGGTTCAGGATTAAGGAGAGATTGGCTTAATGAACCTGTATTCTGACGGCTAGGGGCCAGGTCAGGTCTAACTATGTACCGTAGGTCCGATTAAAGCGAACCCCACAGTGCACATGCCCCTAACACAGAACATTTTGTTTCCCTCTTTACATTGAGACGGAGGGGGAAGCGTTTTAAAAAAAACTTTCACTCGAGAGCCAGTTTATAAAAAGTTCAGTTTTCAAGCAACAAAACGCTATTGCTCTGTAAAACCTTTGAGTTTTCACTTGAAAACAATACTGTGTAAACGGGACCTTAAGCTACCAAGCTGTGCCTTTGTTTTTACACTTACCCACAAGGTCCCATTCCCCATTGGGAATGTAGGTGGAGATGTCCACATCGTTCATCTGCAGGTCCAGAAGCCAACCGTTGTAGGTCCATGAGCCAAATTTTAGGTCGCACTTCTGCACATCAAATGGAAACCATCGTACATCGATGTAGCAAGTGCTTTTCAGGATGCCTGGGAGGAAGTGAAAAAGTGTGTGTATGACTGCGTTCCAATGAGATTCTTAGAGACATGCAAGGTTTTAGGCTGTAAACTACCCAGAGAGAGCTCATGGATGCACAGAAAGGCCCCATGTGTTACATGAGTGGAATCCAGGCCTCATTAACTGTGAGGCAGAAGTACTAACCCCTAGTGGTGTAGTAGCCTACTCTAGACCTAAAAGTTTTGAAGGTCTTGATTTTGTCTTGGACTCGAGAGCATTTTTACACAATCTGGTCACGGTCTCAGGCTGGCAGGACTCTGGATTTTCTGTCAAGACTTTCGAGACCAGCCCTGATCTACTATTCTTCAACTTCATTAATGTGATGGCACTTGGAAATGTTCCTGATCAACTAATATTGTAATTTGACTTCAAACATTAAGCGTTAGCTCACTGATGTTCCGCCTCTTTGGAAATCTGTTCCAGTGTCTTATGTGTCAGACAACTGCAAAAATGCAGACATTGACCCATATTATTTGTAGTCGGAAACAAACTTTAGGACTCATTTACCTGACAAATTAACATCTTATTTTTATCTATTTAAAATCATGCTGGACTTATCTGTGGCTTTTAAATACATACAAAGATTTTTTTTTTTTAATGTCTGTGTTGAACCGAATGACTTTCAACCTAGATGACACATTGGGAATGAAACATGACACTGGACTCCATATCTGTCAGAGAAGAGCTAATTCTCTTCAAATGCAGCCACACATTGACAGTTCAAAGTGCTGAAAATAGTCTGTTATGGAAAAGATGTTGTGGTCATCATAGTTTTGAACCCAACAGCACATGTGCGTGCTGTGTGTGTGTCGTTACAGCCACAATGTGCTCATGTTATCCCTGCATTGGATTTGGTGGTTCAAGAGGAACTGTGACTAGCCCATAATCATATTAACAAATATTTACAACTATCTTATGAGCAGAGGTCAAATGAAAGCTGTAGAACATGCCTATATATTTAAATTAAACAGCTCTGTCAGTTTGGTCAATTTATTGACAATGAACAATATTAGGGTGCAACATTTTAGCATTAGGTGGTTTTTTGCACTGGTTGATCACAAGGATAAAGAGACATTCCAGGTCATGTGATAGCCCTCACCTGGTGGGAGGTACTGGCAGGATCCTGAAGCATTTACCAGCACGTTTGTGTGGAACGTGGCGTCGAACCTCTCGTCAGCACTGTGCAGAGGCAGGAGAGGAAGAAGGGTGGATATCGGAGGTGATTGAGTGTAATCAGGGACGTTTCAGTGGATGGCGAAAATAGGTTCTACAATGCATTTCAAATATAACCAAACAAAATAGGGAATCTTTCCAGTTTCCAGTTTACATCAAGCAGTCATTCCAACATGACCACCTGCTTATTATTCTTCAGATCCCTTTTCTTCCACCTCCATGGATAAGTGGCAAAATAGCTTTCCTTTAAGAAACTGCATTATTTAGCTTACAAAGCTACGGTAGTTTGTCTATTGCAGAGGTGTCAACAACCCACCAGAGAATCCTCATTTTTACATTGTAGCAATGCACAATATTATCAGCCCCTTATGGGCATTGGGCGATATAAGCTTTAAGTATTGTCCATTCCGCTGATATAATTAACTGATCTAATAACAGGCTTTGCTTCCTTGATCAACCCACAGACATAGACAAACTGTAGGAGTGCTTGTACATCAACGGAAGTAAGATTATTTATATTGGTGGAAAAGCCAATGTCCAGTACCTGAATTAAAAGTCATTATCAGCCAATAAAAAGTATATATAATTATACTATATTACCTCACATTAATAAAACTGAACCTCTACAGTCACAGTGTAAATATGTTTCAATAATGAGCATGTATAACATCCATCCCAACTCACTGTGTAACACAGTGTCATTTGTTTTTATGTCAACATGCATTTTGTTAAACCTTATATTCATCAGAAAATGTGCTCTGGGTTTGTAGTTTTTCACATACTTTGCAAAATTCTTGTAAATGCAAACCGACATGGCAATTATCGCTTGTTCTCTCCATCAGTGAAGATTTCAGATTTAATTCTGTCGGATGAGGCCTCGTTTCCAAAAACAACAATTTTGGTAAGATTGCAGCATTTCTGTGGAACACACATGGTTTTCTGATGTAATTCAGTTATCTTTAGGATCTTTGTCGGGAACAAAGTCTATCGTCACCGTAATCGCCTCATTGATTCCCAGTTGTAAGCTGCTTAATGGTCTGTATCACCACTGTTGGACAGGCTTGTCCAACAGTGGCTTCCCCTTCTTACTCCCACTCTGTCACACACACACACACACACACACACACACACACAGAAGCAGGAAATCCGTCACCATCTTCTACTCGTAAAAGAGTCCTCAATGTCCCTAAAGGAGCCCATATTGTGTCATCTATCTCCCGCTCTCCTTTACCTGTGTGTGTGTGCGTGTGTGCGCGTGCGTGTGTGCGTGTGCTACATCAGAAAAATATTTGTTTAAGTCAAATAAACCAAAGAAGACAAAAATATCCTTTGGTATGTATTTAAATAGAGGTTTATTACCCTTTAGTTGTTTTCCCATAGTGTAAATATGTAAAACATTTAAAGCTGCAGTCTGTAAGGTGTTTTTGAGGGGTTTGTTTTGCATCATTTAGTCAAGAATCCATAATCACCATTGAGCATATTCTAATTCAAAGTGTTCTGAGAGGACTCTGGACCTCTGCTCCTTGTTTTTGTTCTGTATTTAAGCTACTTTTCAGCCAATCAGAGATCAATGAGCTGTTTTAAGAGTTACTATTGGCTACCAACTGAAGTCACTGTGCGCAAGTCTCACAATTCTACATACTGCAGCTTTAAACATAAACAAAACCTAATTAAATATTAGATTATGTATTTTTAATGTATTTCTTCTGACAAGTTTTTATCCATCTTTGAAATAAAACATTCTAATTTTATTTTTTTCTGCGTTCAGTTACAGCTGCATTGAAAATATGTAAATGTCCACCTAATTGTAAGTATTTACAGTAAACTTCATGTACACATGTATATAAGACAATACATTTCACTCCTTTATCTTTGTTTTTTCCTCATTCATATTCATCATCCTTTTCTCTTCTTTTTTTTCTTTCTCATCAAAATAAACACAAACCTACTCGATATAGAATGATAAACTACGTATACATTTGACGCTGGAAATGAATATTATTTAAAAAAAAATTCTGTTGTTGTCAGTCTTTTTTTTTGTATATAATTGTAGCAAAATCATCCCAGTTTTCCCAGTAGTTTATCATCCACAGCTCATTTCACACATCACTGTTAGTGTCCTCTCTGAGGGATTCGACTCAATCCTTTTTACAAAGCTCTGCTTTAATCCATGGAGAGACTTTACCTGGGGAGCATTTCTATCCACTGTGTAATAGGTAAACAGGGCACTGGGAATGCATTTTTTTTTTTGTATTTCAAATGTAACAGATTAGAAACAGTAATAGAAAAAAAAAAAAAAAAAAGATGAGAAAACAGCTGAGCGCAAAATCAAAATAAATAATATTCAGAGGAGAAACCGCAGTAAAACCACAGCCGCTGGAGACGATATCAGTTAAAAACGTAGTGTCGGCCTCAAAGATCAATAAACCAAAGATTATTTGCTCAAAGAAAATATGTAAAAGGTTTAAATTGCAGCTTAAATGTTTGTTTTGATCTCCACTGTAAACTATCTCTTATTGACTTTGTCTTAAAGGTTTCGTGTATTGCATTATGGGATGTGGAATCCTATAAACGGATAGAAAGAAGTGTTTTTTTTTAACTTACTTTCTATTGTGATTTTTGTGTTTGCCACCAAAAAAGTGACTTCCCAAGAAATTGGTGTTTTCACAGAATATACTGTATATGGTAGAGGTTTACGTTGGGGCTTTCACATAAAGATCTGAATGCGGCCGACATTGAATGTCTGACAAAGTGAGGTGATATGAAAAGGAACACAAGAACAAAAAAGGAGTCAAAAGAATTGGTAACACTTAACTTGAAGTTTTATACATACAGGCTGACATTACGCTGTCATTATTATGACATGACACCTGTTACCCTGTGTCGTTCATTACCCTAACCCTACCTAACCCCTCTAGATCCCTCCACCTAACCCAAAAAATGCCAACATAGCTCCAAAGGTGTCATAATTTAGCAAACAACACTTAATGACAGTCTTCATGACAACTTATTCATGCTAATGACGGAAAATGACAGCGTAATGTCAGCCTTATGTATAAAACTAAAGTGTGACCAATGAATTATTGTCGTCCTTGTCTTGTGAACAAACACAAGAAATCACGGTAAGAAAGAAGTAGAAAAACTTCTATGCATCCGTTTACGGGACTCCACATCCCACAATGCAATGCATGAAACTTTTCTGACAATGTCAATAAGAGAGTGTTTACAGTGAAGTCAAAAACACACTCTTGAGCAAAAGATCTTTGACTCATTGATCTTTGAGGCTTAAACCATGTTGTTACGTCTTTGTGTAAAACAAAATGATCGTCCCTAGTAGCTTTAAATAAACATTCCTTGAAAACATGTATCAGGTTTATCTCCAAACAAACCTTCCTCTGTGGCAGGATTAATGATGAGACAACAGTTAGCAGTGCGGCCCACCTGTTGTAGAGGAGAATATCTGGAACCCAAACCAGATTGGAGGGGAACCGAAGGTTCTGAACCCCAGGGAAGCTGTCAGGGTTCCAGGTGAGGTAAACATCTGTCCAATGCTGGAGGAAGATGACAAGATCGAGACAAATTACATAAAACATATAAGCAGTGGCTAAAAGATGTGGCAGAAAGACAGAAGGTAAATCCAGGACAAGTCATTGCTGTCTGTTGAAGAAATTGATATTCCACTGATGTGCTTCAGTTTGTTTGCCTGTGACATCTACACTCACAGTTTTGACAGCTGAGCGTGCCTCACAGTCAGTTGGTGCAGTGACAACAGGTAATGCATCATCTGTGCGTCATACCCAGTTTCTCCTGAATACATCAAGATAAATTTAGATAATTTTAAAGAATAAAAGCCATCTGGAACCCTGCAGAGTCCAACATGTTCTCTTAAGGCTGATATCATACAGCAATTGGCAGCAACACTTTGTCTTTAACTTGACATTGAGACCCCGCCAAGCAATTTCTGGCTTTAATGCTCACTCTCCAATTATAGCCTGAATTCAGTGACAGACTAAAGCACATTTCAGACTGCAGGTAAATGTGACCCAAATCCTTTTTTTTGCCCATATTAAACCTGTATCTGATGTGTTAAAGACAGTTTAAATGGCTAAAATCACATTTTTTTTTCAAATCCAACCCAGGCCCCTTTCATAGATGCTCCTAAATCCAATAGGTGTCTGATATTTTTGAATGCAACCGCTGTCTGAACAACAAGGTCGCATTTCTCCAACTTTTACATCATTGAAATGTGATAAACGTCACAATTCTGCATCCCAGAAGGAGCAGCGGTGAAAAAAACAGACATTGCAGAGGACAAAGTGGACATTAGAATGAATAAATGTTCATACATTATACATATTATCAGTGCCACACACAGTGAGACATGCCTCCAAATTTACTTCTGGGTCATGCCATGTCATTTCAAAAAATGTTTACCATTTGTTTACTGATTATTCAATAGGCACACTGTAAATTAGTTTAGTTTGATCAGATTAATACATTTTAAAATATGGCCAGTTTAGTGAGGGGGATATACTGTATGTCAATTTTTGCGCAACCTTATTTTTTTTTTCAACTTCCAATATCTCATCAACGACATCACATACAGCAGAGGCAAGCTACAATGACCTCATGTACTGTAAAGGATTTTCAATATTTGCAAGTGCTGAAATAGCCCCATAGTTGTGGTCCAAAATAAAAATGCAGAATTTCCCCAGAAAGATGAATACTTTATACTATATATTAAAAGAGAGATCAGGTTTTTTCTTACATTCCCACATGTAGTTATGGGCCAATGAAAGTGGTAAAAAAAAAAAAGTATTATTTTTTTTCAGATTTCAAGAGACTGTCACCCAAGAACCAATGCATATTATCATTAGTGATGTGAACAGTATATGTACATAGCTCTACGCTGATCAAAATACAGGACGCTGAGACGTATTCTAGGTTGTTTACTGAAGGCCCAAACATGTTCCAGACCCAAACCCCGACAAACTTTTTTCCAATTTTGAGGAGCTGGCATGTCCACCAGATAGGATGTATAGCAGATGTTTTTGTATATCCTCAGAGAGTAGGTGGAGCTGTATTACTATACCAAATTTCACTTTCCTATGTGATGTAGATCCTGAGATATTGGAATCTGCAAATGGAACAAAAATAAGGATGCCCAAAATCTATACATACTCCCCCTCACTAAATTTGCCATATCTCAAAAAGTGTTCATCCAACTAAACATTTACAGTGTGCCTAATGAATAATCACGGAACAACTGGTAAAAAATGTAGACATTTTTTACACCAAAGTGCGTGGGAAAATATGTTGAAATAACATGGAATGACCGTTCTGTAAACATTTGCCTTGACATAGTAAATCTGTTGTGTTTGTGTTGCATCTTTTTACTAATCTGTGTGTATAATTATGTCTTTATTTGTTTGTAGAGGTTATGTACATTTATAGACTGAGGCATTCAGATGTGGCAGCCGTGGGCCACGCTACCCTCAGTGTCACTGCACTGCGCATGTTGTTCACTGTACACATGGCTCATCTGTTCCTGCCTGTACGTGGATGTGAGATTGTGGGCGTGTGCATGCATACAAAAATAGCCGTGCTCTTGGGACTATTTCACGTGTGAGCTTTAACGCAGCTTCAACTGATGCTGTGCTGCCTGTGCACTCAGACACTTCACAATCAAATGAAAATCAGATTTTGTTCCGAGACAAAGCTTCGTCCCTCAGACACTTGTATCCACAAATTATTGAATCACTGAATCACTACTCTTCTTTTTTTTATGTCTGCTGGCAGTGAGACGCACAACTCAGTTGACAGAGCTAATTGTAGCTGGCTCATCGTTTATTATGTTTCAGTAGAACGAGGAGGACACAGGGCGATGTACAGCAGCGGCTGTCTATGAATAGATTTCTGGTTATGTAAGAGAAATTTAAGAAAGCGTCACTAATTTAGAGCAAGCACAAAAGTGTGAAATTCACTTCATGGATATGGAAGCAAGAAGGATTTGTTTGAGGGTTTTTGGAACAAGTTTGTCAAACAAGAAAAAACGGTCGAGGCTAAACCTGCAGGATGAAATATTAAGGTACTTAGGCGAAGAAAAAATATACAGACCGTCTCGAGATTTGCGCGAAAACATAATGTGTGTAACATATATAATAATGCAAAAATGACAATGATGCCCTTGCCCCTCGCAAACTCCGCCTATGTTGAGGTGGTGTCCTTTGTTTTTTGGAATTATTTCTGAACATCAACCCTGCATTAAACACCTACTACAACAATATCTTAAAGCATCAGCTAACGTATGTCTGTTTTTCCATTCTTCAGGGTAATTGGGTTATAATCTAGATTGTAAAATTGCAAATATTGTTGAATGGAATAGACTTCGTTTACAAGGCTGTAGAACCCACTATTTATGGCAAAGTGAGGAGTTTACAGACGGAGCTTAAAGGCATCATTAACCCAAACTACAATGTTGTTGTTTTCGCTCCTGTCTTTTAATTCTATGCTCTGTGGTGTACTGTAGCTCTATGCGAGCATCTCTCAAATTTCACTGTACCACCAAGTACCGTGACAATAAAAGACTATTCTATTCTATTCTAAACTACAAAGACAGCTCAACTGAATGATTAATATATGTGAACTTTACTAGCTCCATGTGGAGGTCCACATGTTTGACAAACTGTGACATAGTGATTATTCAAGGAAGTGCTTCATTCACGTAACTCCAACTGGTTTGAGCAGGTCAAAGGCATCCAATGGTTGTCATGGTAGCGTCGACTTCCTTGTTTTAAGGTGTCTTTCTTGTTCAGCTGAAGGCGCAGGCGACCGTGGATCAGTGGTACATTGGGTCATCCAATATTTGAAGGGTTGGGGGTTAATATCCTGCTTTATCCAAGTCATTGCCGTCGTGTCCTTCGGCAAGGCACTTTACCTACATTGCCTCGTATGAATGGCTATGAATTGTGCATGAATGTTGGTGGTGGTCAGAGAGGCCGTAGGCACAAAATGGTAGCCAGGCTTCTGTCAGTATGTGGCTACAATGTAGCTTACCCTCACCAGTATGACTGCTGGGACTGGTTTAAATTAATAATGATTTCTGTAATGGTTTTGAGTCTCCTTGAAACAAGCGGGATATGAATCCAAGCTATTATTATTATTATCTGTTGTAAGATGGATGATTGTAGCGTTAAATGCTGCGTCCACCAACATTTTCAAAGTCCCAATTCTCCTTTGGTAAGTCTAACGTCAAAATGGTCCACCGTAATGTTCCTGGTCTTCTTAGAAACTAGCATGTAACTAAGATTGAATTGAAATGTTATTTCACCATAGACTTTCTATGCAAGCGGAAATACAAAGAGTAATCTTGATGTGATGTCAACATAAAATGTGAATGCTGATAAGTTGAAATCTCCAAAATGACAATGCCCACATATTTGGAGATATTTTGTCAGTTTTAGGCTAAATGTTGACTGCTTTTCCACAATATAAAGAGCCAGTAGAGGTTTAAGTGTCTAGTCAGAATCCTCTCAGGTCCCTTTTGAGAAATGAGCTCCTAACTCACTGAATAAATCCTATTTCTTTGCTCCCCAGCCAACAACTTGGAATCCTCAGAGAAGCTGGAAAAGTCACTGGGGACAGAAACGCAGTGTCATTAACTTTGTTACCTAACCAGCTACTGTTGAATGAGCTGTTGTGTTTGTGTGTGCATGCCAGTGTGTGTCTGAAGGATAAGTCGACGCACACAGCAATGGTCAGAGCATAGTTTGAGCTGCACACGTGCAAAAACTAAACCTAAGCTTTCAATGACACCTTGCTCTTATCGGTTTGAGGAAACTGGTAGTAGTTGGTAGTAGTAGGTGGTGGTGCTAAACCTGGAATCCTAAAATACCCCACAATGCAGTGGAGGTGAGCCTGTCCCTTATTGACACACTCGCTGACTATCAATGAGTTTGCTCGAATCTCCTTCAAAAACTGCTGCGTCGGCAAAGCTCTCGTGAAGCCACATCCATTTTAAAGCGATGCATCCTTGAATAATTCATCCATTCATAACTTGTTCTCCAGGTGGAAGTTAACTTGACGTGATCTTTAAAGGAAACAGATCTTTATGACAAGGTCAGCAGTGATGGTGGCAATGATTTACGTTCCTAACTGTGGTCAGTAGTCTCTGAAGGTTTGGTCAACTTAGCCTTTAAAGATTCAATTTGACTTTATTTGTAGACACACAATCATATCAAACAAAGATTATCATCTGCTTGCCAATAATTTTGCCAGAAAGTCCAAAGTTGTGTAAAATATTAAAATATTATAATTTTGCTACATAGGGCTGTCAATGTTTTAAACATTCTTTGAAAGAAATATCCACCACTGTGTGTGTAGGCATGAATGCACCAATCTAAACACATTATATTGTGTTAGTCATCTGGATGCAGGAAAAACAACACTATCTCATCCTATCAAGTGTAAAGACAAATAAAGCTTTGAATAGTATTAATGATTATACCCTAAATAGAAACATGAATTTATAAAAGTGTTGATTTTGGACATCATTTTATACCACAATTATCAAAAATACAATTTAAGTAAAGAAAACAAACACAGTTAAAACAGACTTGGAGGCTAAGTCCATATTCAAATATTTATAGACTTTTTATTTTTAAGAGCTTTGAATATTATTGCATTATTTTTTTGTGTAATTTTATCCACCTTAGTTTATTGAAAAAGAACAAAAAAAAAGATTTTTTCAAATTTATGAGAAAATGTGCATTATAAGTAAGAGAAACGTTAACAAATAAGATGTTAAATGCCTGAGTGGTATAACTGCATACAAAATATAAAAAATGGAGTGATTTCAGACAATATTTTTTCATTTATCTTGATCAGGAACAACAAAAAAATCTTTAAATTATGCATTAAAGGTTTAAAACTCCATTACTATTATCCAAACAAAACATAATAATAATAATAATAATAATAATAATAATAATAATAATAATAATAATTAGAAAGATTGCTGTTGTCTCCTCCATTAATGTGATAATGTTCGCTGTGCCTCAGCAGCTGAATGTAAAAGAGCAATAGTTTGTGACTGAACAGATTTTAGTGTAAACGTTTCAAATTTATTCATTTCTCTCATATTGTTACTGGATTTTCTAAATCTATAAATTAGATTATTATTTGCACTTTATTCCAATGGACTATCCTGGTTATTTTTCTAATAATTTTAGTAATACTAGACTGGTCTTTAACACTTAAAAAAGCCCGCAAGTCTGCATGGTTCACACTCGCATTCTTCTGTGTTCACAGTAAATTTCTATGCATTAACTTGATAATTCAGTGTGTGAATATGTATCATCAGATTTGCAATTCATTCCTTCCATTTTTTTGTATATGATTCACACCTCTAATTATATATTCAATATATTTATAGTATATCTATGTATACGCAGCAGAAACCATGTGACCCACATCCTCCTGAATAAGAACAATTATAGAGTGATGACACAAATAGAAATTGTAAAGGAGACGCACCAGCTGCAGCCAGGCGTTGGTGATCAGCACTTGGTTCTTTTCATCCTAGAGAGCAACAGGAAGAAAGATATAATCAACGCCTTGTCGGCATCGCTGTGCAGGGAAGGAAACACAAATGCTGTGCACAGCGGGAGAAAGTAAACATGAGATAAACAGATCCTTTGCATCTGGTATAGGAACAAGGTGACATCAGGACATAAATAATAAAGTCCAACCATACTGAATCACAGCAGGTGCAATAATCACTCAGGGTTGGGGTCAATTATAATTGTAATTGCATAATTGGTGGTGATCGCGTAGATATATATTGAAATTGACAAAAATATGTTGCTGTCATTTTAATCAACGCAAGTACAGTTATATGTCTTACACATTTGTAGTTAACAATTATTAAAATGTCTTTCATGTCAACGTTTACCGTTATAAAAACAATTGTAAATGAGGTGTATTGACATAAAAAAAAAAAGCTCAGACATCCACACCAAGAATATTAAAACCAATGTTTTCATGGATAAAGAAGCCTACAAGGTAACCAAGAAATTAAAAACAAATTAGGTGATAGATCACATTTTTAACGTATTTTACAGCTGATTTAAGACATGGGTCTAAACTCACCCGTTATCATAAGAGATGCTAACAGAAAGCTAATACAAGAGGAAGTTATTTATTTTATTTTAGGCACAGTTATTGTGATTAATTGTAATTGAACTTTAGTAATTGAGAACGTAATTGACCTTAAGCAGGAAAATATTAATTGTAATTTTAATTGTAACTGGAAAAAATGCTGTTCACTGTAATCGTAATTGAGTTGTAAATGGACATGGATAATTGAAGATGTAATTGTAATTGAAAAATGTAATGGACCCCAACCCTGCAAATCACTGTACAAGGATCGGTAAAAAATGCACACAGGAATGTGATAATGCAGAAAAAACAACTATTTGTACAGAATTTGAAAACAGAAAGCGGTGAAGATGCTTCCGAGGCTGAATCATCAATAAAAACGTGGGATATAAAATTAAAAATCAGGAATGAGGTAGAGAGGTCGAGACAGTAGCTATGTCAGGAATGAGCTTTGTACTGATAGTTCATGGCAGAAACAAGCATTACTAACTCTGTTAAACACTAAGATGTACAGCTTTTACTGCTCATCTACATTCCAGAAGAAGCACTAACTGATTTTGAATCCCAGCAGCATCCCAGGCTCGACCTTTATTCCACCCATGACCAATGAATCAACATCACAGCTAGTTCTTCTCCAACTTTTCTTCTAAAGTTTTTTATGATAAAATCACAGCTTTAGTCCTACTCCCCCGATAGTTTTATCTGTTATCTTCCATTTGCATGCTCATTTACTTTCTCCTCTCTGAATATGGCTGTTTTTTATGTGGTGAAACAGTCTCGTAGAACTTTAGTGTGACCTCAAAAGTCAGGCTCAGGTGTTACTGAATCTGCTCAGAAACAACAGCCTAGTACCCATGTGTCCAATGACAGAGATTTAGTCTGATGTAACCCTTCACAGTGCGCTCTGAAAGACAGAGATATTAGAAAAACAACCAGTGACCATCCATTAAAGAGTAAAAATGTTAGAAACATATTTTGTATTGTAAACAATAGGGATGTAACGATTCACTCAACTCCCGATACGATTCACGATACTGGGTTCACAATACGGTTCTCTCACAATTTATTTTACAAAATGGGACTGTAGAAAAATGATGACTGAAAAATATTCTTTTATTTTTTGGTGGAAAAAAACTATAAAAATCTATTGTTTTCTTTTTATTTTTCATTGTCAAAAGAATCCCTTGATAAACTATTCAAAACAATGCAATTTAACTAAAAATAAATCTTGAATGAAATAAATAAAGGAATAATACAAATGAAGAAAAGCCTATTAATATAAATTCTGGTTCTATAGTAAACAATGGAAAACTGCATAATAGTTATTTTTAAAAGTGCAACTGAAAATGTATTTTGTGCCTTAACAATTGGACTTACAAAAACAAACAGTCATTTCACTGTATTTAGGTCACATATTTGTTTGGACCAGCAGAGGGCGCTGGTAACCCAGTGGTCGGTTGGCATGCGGATATCTTGCAGTGAAGAAGAGATGCTACGCTAGCAGACAGAGCTAATAGAAAAACGTGACTTTTACAGATATTCACCTGATATTACAGATATTTTTTCGGTGCTAAAGGGGTAATGAATCATTTATGAACATGTTTAAAAGTAGAAGGCGGCCAGAAAGAAAGTAGTTGCAGATTCCGCCCGCCGCCAACACTTCTGGATAGCGCCCTCTGCTGGTTAAAAAAGTACTGCGATTCAATTTTCACAATATCGATGTGAATCGTGATACCTATGAATCGATTTTTAACTGCCTTACGATTAATCGTTACATCCCTAGTAAACAAGTTGTTTGTAAAACAATGGCTGGTGTCGATATTTTGGCTTATACTAAAAAAATGGAAGACGGCCGAAATCAAAGTGACGTCATGTCACAGGAACAAAAAGGTTTCCAACCTTTTTCCGGTCGTGACTATTTTTATATCACAAATGTCTGCCGACCCCAGAGACTTTTTTTAAAATCTCGAATTAGATTTTTATCATGTTTGTGAAAAGATGCCTCCTCAGATGTTTTTATACTGCACTTTATTTCAACTAGATTTATTCTTGAGAAGTATAGAATACAATTGTTTGATATTACAGCTGTCCCGACCCGATATTGATATCAGATATTGGTCCAATATTAGCCAGAAAATGATTTTATCGCACTGCATGTAAAATATCTAATATATAATATTATATCTATTCAATCGTAGAATACTGTAGATCTTATGTTGAAGGTTAAAATGTTTGTAACCAATTGGTTAATAATAAATGGGTCAGTTTTTCTCATCCCTGCTGTTATTAACTATTGTTCTCTATTTGAGTAACATCACTTGATCAAGTCTTTTTCTAACATTCCACACTACAAAATAATTAATAAAAGTATGTATGATTCATGCTGACATTGTATCGTATAGATATCAATATCAATATGGTATTGTATCGTAAGTGAAAAAGTTCTATCGGGACATCCCTATTTGATATTGTGTGTGATGTGTTAATTTACAAAACTCCCACAATGCATTGCAAAAGCTTTTCCGAAGTTCTAGTCACATGGCCATATGTCAACAAACCATTTGTTGATGGTTGAGATATAAACAAACTTTCGAGTGACAAATTATTTAATTTTTTTGAGTAAATCCCTTTAAGAGGATTTATGAGAACAACATGGATTACTTACATGTACATTTATAAAAATGTGATTTATGTGGTAAAGCAGCTTTAACTCAAACACATTTGATCTCATTTTTCAAATTTTACCTTGATTTAAACTCATATTGTGCGGATACGATACTAGTATCAGGAGGTGCCTCGATACGGCGCTAAATGGAGGGGATCGGTATCAGCCAAGAGGAACTATTACTGTAACAGTCCGATTCCATTTACAGCATCAAACTCTTCTTCAAACCTGGCGCCTTGTGTTTGTTTCTTTCCCAACTCCTGATCACAGAAACAGGGATGGTTACGTGTTCGCCAGTGCCGAGGCCAGCTATCGCTATTGGCCCGGAGCTGCCACTCTGAACCAATCACGGGGCAGTGTTTTCATGTTGCTGAAAAACAAACAAATGTCCCTACACACTAGAGAAAATGTCAGTGATTTTGAGGATGATTTTTTCTGAAAAACAGGTCAAATCATCGGAGGATAACAATGCAACTGGGTTTTGGTATCAGGACATTTAGGTTAAGAACAAGTTCTCATTTGCAATGACGACCTGGAAAAATGCCAAATGCCACTGCTGAATGTAATTTGTATTTTATCAGATTTAAACTGAACCATCTTTAATAAAGCTTAATAACTGTCCTTGATATACTGTAGTTAATGATGGGGTGATGGTGGTTGCTGGAGTTGGACTTGTAGAGAATCACAGATCCTAGAAGAAATCTTGCTGTTCTGATCATCACAGTCACAAAGATTTGACACAGCAACACCTTTAAACCTCACTGCTGTCAGATTAGCTGTGCTTTGCTGTCCTGTTTACATCTGACCTTTCTTTTATAGTCTTTTGTAAGTGTGTCTATGTACACAAAACAGAGAGACACTATCACTGCTCTAACACCTTCTTTAAAGCCTCCATTCACAAATATTAATCTGCACTGATTGGTTTAAACCAGCTTATAAAGAATTGACGGACACTTGTATTTATTAAAGATCTGGTGTATCAGATGTAACATTATGGCAGAAAAGCCTTTTAAAATGTCAATCATTCTAAGGTTTTAATTCAAATCTATGTGTGTGTGTGTGTGTGCGCGTGCGCGTGTGCGTGCGCGTGCGTGTGTGTGTGTGTGTATTATACCTATATATCTGATATTATTTTCCAATTTGTCACAATAAAGCAGTTTAGAGTGACTGAGAAAATAAATGTTATATTTAAAAACACACACACAAATTACAAATGAATTTAAAACCAAAATATCTACTAATTTGTTTTGGTTTGGAACATTTCTTAGAAATAAAGCTCAGTCCATTGCAGGCCAATTTACAAGAGACACTCCAATGATGGATGTGTAGCAGCGTTCGAAAGCCTTTTTGTAATGATGCAATTAAGAGATAATGGGAAAATGCTTCTTTTTTTTTTAGGTAAAAGTCACTGGATTTCAGGGGATGAATGGTTTTAAATTAAAATTCATTTTAGATTTAAACAACAGAGAGACAAATATAGTTCTTTATGGGTAAACAGTGCCATAAATAAACTCTCAAAGAATGAAATCATATCAGATACGACCCTCTGAGAATCTTTTGTCATCTTATTTGTCAGAGTTTTTGCAATCACTAAAATTTCAAAATATAGAAAATGTATTTGTGGCCTTAAATTTATTTAATTTAAATTATTCAGATTTACAAAAATGATATCGCTGTAAATTGAAATGCAGGGTAGGGAGGGAGGAGACTGAACTGGAAAAAAATTAAATAATAATTTGTCCGTGTCCGTTGTTTACTGCCAGTAAAACTCTAGAATCAGTCTTAAAAGTGTAATGAAACAGTGTTTTGCTTCATTTCAGATTCAGATTATCTCTGTCTCTGTGCCTTAGTTATGGTGGTAAAAACCTGGTCTGTGGGTTCCAACCTGCCCCACTTTGATGTTGGGAGCAGGAGATGGAGGAATCAAAGACCACATTATGCACACACGCCTGTTTTACATTATTCACAAGTGCTCAGTAAGCATTATTTCATCTGGTCCTGCCAGCTAATTCATAATGTAACGAGTCAGCATGATGAACTGAGATAGAACAACTATACATATTTAGGAATGTACAGTATATCCAAAGATCCAGGTCCAAACTGAACCTTTGGAAGTGGTTTGGAACTCAGTGCAGGGAATGCTTTGTAAAGTGCTAATCTACAGCTAACCAGCTATCTACAGATCTTGGATCAGGGAGTGAATTATGTACGTTGTATGAGTGGTTAAATTGGGTGTCATACTCATTTTAGTTCAGGGGCCAAATATGGACCAGTTTGATCTCAAGTGGGATTTTAAGTGGGGAAAAAAAAGCAATTTTAACATTATTGTGCTGTAGTTTTCAATATCAGTCCCTGTAAGATCTTCACTCCAAAATTCTTCATTTTGTATCCAATCACTCGTGTCTTAAACTAAGTTTGCAGGTATTGATAGTGTCTGGTTTAAGTTCCCTGTCCTAGTTTGTGGGTAATGGATTCATTTTCCTGATTTTGTCAGTGCGTTTGTGCAGTGAGAGTGATTAGTTTCCTCCTGTTTTCACTCAGGTGTGCTCCGTTCCCTGATTGTCCTCCCTCACTATTTAAAGGAGTGTTTTGACACTGGTTGATTGTTGGTGCGCTGAGTTCTGTTCCTGTTGGAGCCCTGGTAGTTTTGGATGGATTGTATTCATTAATCTCTACTTTTTTTTGGTTTCTACAAGTGATGTACTGAAAATTTGGCCACCTAAAATTGTAGGAGACGTGATAATAAATATAGAATGAGATCCTACACTAGCTCCCAGCATAGAGCTTTTACCACCATGCACCAACAAAGAGATGTACATGTAACGACAGGCACGGCTCAGGGATGTGACAGAGTGTCAACTTGGGTTTTTTTGGTTGAATGCTCTCAGTTTGTGGTTGAGGCTAACAGGCAGAAGGCTATGTATGTGGTTTAGTAAGTGCATGAGCTCGGAGTGGACGTGATGAAAATGAGGATGGACCTCAAGGAAAGAAAAAGTGTCAGAAAAAAGAACCCAACAGTGCTGATTTATTGTGGGTTTGACTTGGCGATGTGTGAAGAAAGAGTGAAGCTGTGAAATGTAAATGTTTGTGAGAAAATGTGTGCAATGGGTTCTGCTTTGGTGAAGATGGTTAGTAACTAACTACGGGCAGTGTGATCACAGCTCAGTGTTTGGAGCACATAGAGAGTTCCTAAGATGCTCCACATTCCTCTGGATTTGGAGGAAAGTTGCCTGACCAATGGGGAAGCTCCGCCCACGGTGGAACTTTTGTGTCAAAATGATTCAATAAAAATTTAGAGCTTCAAAACTTTTTTCACTTTAATAAAAAAAAAAGGTTTTAAACGCAATTTTGGGGGCTCCAATTTTTTTTTGGGTACAAACACTTTTTTCTTTTAATAAAAACATTTTTTCTATTATGTAAATGTTAGATTTTTGATTGAATAATAAAAACAGAAATGTGCAACCCATAATATGGCCCGAATACAAAAAAATATTTTCAATCAAAGAGAAAATGTGTTCAAATGCAATTATGTATTTATTTTTTGTATTTGAACATTTTATTTTTTTTATTTTTTGATTGAATAGTAAAGACACAAATCTACCTCCGTGCTGCATAGACAGTTCTCATTTTTTTTTTTACAATTATACAGCTGCCCGTCAAACTAACTGTTTTATTTGGTTAAAGCTTTTACATTTACTTGGACAGAAAAAAAAAACAAAACATTTTTTTGACGATAAAGTCCAACATGACTTGGCTTCACACATTTGGGCACTTCACAAAATACCTGGTGGCTGTTTGATTGACAGGGCAAAACAAGTGAGGGAGGAACTGAGGAAAGCTGAGACACAATGACTTAAAAACACAAAATAGTTCAGCCTCCGTCATGTTCAAAGCCAACCATGGAGAGTACTGCTTGACAAATAAGAACTACTAGCAAACATACTTGACATTCATTCATTCATTCATTCATTCATTCATTCATTCATTCATTCATTCATGCATCTCAAGGTAAACACTTATATTTAATCCCAAGACAAAATTACTTTGACTTGTTTGCACAACCTTGTGAACATTGGCAATGGAAAGGCATAATTTGATTATTTATGCATTCATTCTTTTCCTTTTAGCACTACTTCTAAAATATCCTTTGCACTTTGTTAGTGTTTACTTCTCCCTGTGCAGAAAGCAATTTGTTTTGCACAAACACAAACAACTACAAGGCTAAATTCAACCAAAGGTTTCACTTTAGCACAGCCTTGAACGTGTCACTGGGGAAGCCGAGTGTAATGAGAGGCAGCATATTTCATATAAAGCATGAATGAAAAAGGTTGCAATTGGAAATAAGATTGAGATTGAGGGCTGGGTGTTGCTAAGAAGTTCACAACCTCAACATACTTTACTCTCCTCCACAGGATATTCCTCACACATCCCAGCTTAATTTTACTAGATTCCATCTCACTTTCCTCCTTAAAGAACAAAGACACACTCACCACGTCGATAATCTGCAACAGCGTGAGACCTAGTTCCACCACAATGGGCGCAGAGTCGTTTTGGACCGGCCTCTCAAGCCGATTGTAGTTGAGCAACAGATCATGATAAAGCTGCCTCTGGTAAACGCCACCAAAACATCCTGGAAAGAGAAGAAGAAGAATAGTTATTGATGTAATTAGATATTTATTAAGACAAGGCAAATGTATTTGTATAGCGCATTTCATACACAAGGCAATTCAATGTGCTTTACATGATTGAAAAGTGCAACAAAAAACATTTAATAGTTTAAAAATCAAAATTAACATTAAAGAGTAACAAAACCCCAAACCTTTTTTTCTGCTGAGTACATATGTATTTGGGTATTAAGTAGTGCCGTTGATTGATCCTAGTCCAACTTTTAACATTTTAGTAAAAGTAATTTAATTCTGTGTATTTAGTTGTAAAATGTCGGAGTTTAACGTCGGCTATTACAAGTGAATTTTGCTATTGGCTGAGACGAATTATTTATATTACCCTGCGTCATCAGCTTTCACTGTTGGCCCCACCCTCTCATAAAAGCTGAGTAGAGGGAGGAGGATTTCCTCCAATCACAGCCCTCAGTGAGCATTGATTGACGGCCTCAATGAGGAAGTCTAATGTTCGGTGGGTTCTTGTGGTGATGTTTTTGAATCTGTAGCAGATTCTGGTCTCATCAGAGGGTTCATCAAGCTATGTGTGTATGTACAGACACATAGTGTGTGTATCCCCGTCTGTTTCTGCGTGTGCAGGAATGTGCATTTACTTCCCATTGCTGTGTGTGTCTTTATGTGTGTGTGAGGCCGTGGTTTTCTGGGGCTCATGGTGGGAGTAGAGCAGGGACTGTTTGTGTGCTGTGTGTTTTTGCTTGTGGGCTGTGTATTGTGTGTAGTAGTTGAGAAGACAGTGCTCTGTCACTGCCAGCACTGACCGGCTGCCTGAGTGGGCGTGTCTTACTGTGTCAGGAGAACCAGGCCAAAAATGCAAAGAAAGGAGAGGGAGAGAAGATGAAATGAGAGAAATCAGCTGCTTACTCAATTATTCAGAGGTGAGCTTGAAAACACATATAACAATATATTATTTCGTTTGAAATAAACTATGTGTACTTTTGCGCATTTAAATGCTGGAACCTTAATTCTGCATGTCAAATCTTAATTGGAAATAAAAATATTTTTTTATTATTATTTTGAAGAGTAAATCTTGCTGCCACCAAGTATTAAGTAGATGGTCAGAGTGTCCCTATGATTCTGATCATTCTATCTTTATACCTTTTATTAACCTTTGTATACATGTTTGCTTTGTGTGTGTGTGTTAGTTATACCCCCCCCCCCAAAAAAAAATAGAAAATAAAATATAAAATTACCAACCGCCCCTAAATTGTAGCAAAAATATGTCAGAAACACAATATTCAATAAACCACTATAATATAGTAGAACAGATTTATAAAATTTGTAACAAATAAATTACACACTAGGGCTCAGGAACTGACAGCGAAAAAGGTCAACAGAAATAGGACTTTGTTTTAGTATATGTATATTAAAGATATTATATATAGTAAAGATATTTGGAGTCAATTTATGTTGATATATATTATTTAGTTGTTATTAATAATCAGGTATAGGCAATAAACAAACAAACAAAATATAATTACAAAACAAAGACAATATTTTCTTCTTTCAAAACTTGTAGTCAAAGTTCAGTTCAAGGTTCATTTCCTTTGGTGAGTTCAGTTCAGTTTGTTTGATTTCGCTAAGTTGGAAAGCGAAGGGTTTCGCAAAGTTCTTTCGCATTGGGGGAAAAAATACAAAACAGAAAAGGTCCCCAGGGTATAATCCACGTATTAGGTCCGAGTGTCCGAGGAAACAAAAAGATCAAATATTCCTACCGCGATGCAGCGGTGGTTGGGTGGTGGCTCGCCATCTAGTGGTCGAGAGTGGTAGGTGCTCCAGGACTAACATAAAAACCTGACCGGTGAGTGGAGAGATATCTAGTTTACAGGAGAAGATGTTCATCCAGGTATTTCTTATGAAGGTTTTGTTTCAGTGGTGATTTTCCATCAGTAAGCCGACCATTCAGACGCCACAGTGAGAGCAGCCATCACAGCATTCAGTGGAGCAAACAAGAGTGAAGGGGGAGGAGCCAGGGACTTTAAAGGTGTAGCGCGGGCTCGTCACAATAAAGCCATGGCAGGAAGTTGGCCTCTAGTTCACATGGGTTACAAATACAAGCAATCGATATGGAGTCATTAGGTTATTGCAGTTTTTTTCATCCTTAGGGTCAGGATCCAATGTGGGGTCACCTGGAATTAAAATGGGGTCATCTAAAATGTCTAGTAATTGTAACAAAAAAAAAAAAAAAAAAAGTAGGTATAAAAGGATTAAAATAGTATTTTAATTATTTTGAATTATTATTTTTCAAATACACACAATAAATATCAAACCACTGTATCCCTATACTTAAACTTTTTAAAATATAAATCTAGTTCAAATAAAATGCAGTATAAAAATATCTAAGGTGACACTTGCCACTTTGTCACTAATCCTGTCAACTTTAATAAACATGATCAAAAATTGATTATAGAAGAAAAAAAATGTCTCTGGGATCGCCGGACATTTGTGATATTATGATGGGGTCACATCCCAAGCTTGGGAACCTCTGGGTTAATGTGAAGAAAAAATAAAGCTTATATAATACATATTATTGTATAGTTTCCAGGCAACAAAAACAAAAGATATACATAACTTACAGTAAGGGCCCAACAAGATGGTTTGTACCCAGGGCCCAAAATTTGGTGCTACGGCCCTGCAGGCAATGAGGGAAAATATTCCTTTCAATAAAACGCAACAATTAAGTATGGAGTGGGAGTGATAGATTTGCATTTAGTCTGTTTACTTATCAGTTGACTTATTCATTCAGCCCTATTATTACAATTACTTCTAACATTGTTCTTGCAGCGTCGACTCCCTTCAGATGAATCACAGTATGCTGAGTGTAATGAGCACAAAATTAATTCACTAAACTGCAATTATGTTTGCTTTCATTTCTTCTACTTTGTATGCATTACATCCCATTAAGAGCTTTGTTTGTTTACCCTAAACTATGCCTGGTCGTCACCTCAGGCAAATAAAAAGCCCATAATAATAATAATAATTATAATAGTAATTACAGGGGTTTGATTTATGTGTTGCCTGTCGAGACACCTTAGAAGATTTACAGAGAATATTACGTATTCACTCTAGAGTCCGAATTCTTGTAAAGAGCCATAAAAGAAACAATAACCAGGGGTGTAGGGGAAGTATTTAACCCTGGATTTATTGTAGGACGTGCCCTACCTCCCAAGCAGATGTTATACACATCTCTCTGCACACGGCGCCTGTGGCTGATTTCAGCATCGTTTGACTATAAGAAGCTTTGGCTCCTGTGACCGTGATGTGGATTCTCCCTCATAGCACGCAGGCCATTAAACAGCAGCTCAGAAATGGATATGCATAATCCTTAGATAGGCAATCTATGTGAAAATGCAATGATTCTGAGAGCATAAAGATATTCATGCTGGGCTTTTATTATTTCTCATGATGAGTAGCATCAAATAAGTGAAATAATGGTGTTTTTTTTGCTCAGGCAGGAGTTAGAAATGCTTCAATCTCCTGTTGCTGGTGTTTTTGCTGACACTTTTGGGGAAAAATGTGCAAATTATCAGTTGTAGTAAATGTGCATGAGGGCTGTGCATTGCCATGAATCTGACGTTATGATTCACGATTTGCATGTCACGATACTAAACAATATGCATCGAGATATATGGTATATAAGGTACAAAGTTGTATGAAATGGAATTGATTTCATTTATTTTAAACATGCGTCAACAAGTATAAGGTAACAAACTGTAATTCAAGCACCAATATTAAAAACAAGTGGTATGTTTATCAAACTGTTAAATTATATTTCTCAAAAAAAGTTTAGCTTTTGCTTCTACAACAAATTCTACAACAAATTATTGAAATAAAATTCAAAAAAAGAAACCACATCCATCTATAAAAGTGCCCAGTATGTTTTATAAAATTAAAGTGCAGTGAGGTAGTTTAACAAGGTCTGATGTGGTTCACTGAGCACAATTCAATTCTATAAAATGCATGTTATTCCATCATACTGACCTATGCTTGTTTTTTTCACAGAATTCTGAGCAAAATGTTGAAAACTTCAACTGCAGTAAATCACCTCGCTCAGTTTAAAAGCCACCGATCAATCCTTACTTTTCTAAAACACACAGAGAGACAAAAATCACACACATTTACACCTCCAGTGAAGTTACAGTCATTATTCAACCAAACACGTGGGAGGACTCCAGTAGAGCTGGAATAAAAACAGAAATAGAACCTCTGACGTGATTAAAACATTAAATTACACACTGTGAAACCAGCATGTGAACTTTAATAAGTTAACACTCATATAACACTATTTATTTAGGGATGTTTTTTGCTAAACTTTAAGTTCTAAGCCATGGTAATGGAGGTAGATGGAGAGAAAACTGTTTTATTGCATTTTTTCTTTTAATATATTTTTGAAAACTAAACAATAACGACTCAAATCAACCACCATACATGATCAGATTAAAAACAAAAACTACCCATATGATGAATACTGAAGGGAAACTTGTAAAAATTCCTACTTTTGAATGGCAGGAGTTGAGCAGTGGGAGAACTGGTGACTGAGGAGCAGGTGTGTCCCCAGTCAGGGAGCATTACACATCACCTTTACCCTAAACTCTGAACCTGTCATCCATCCCTGTCACACACTAAAATTAGACATAACTTGAATGATTTTTTTATGTGTGGGTGAAAAACAAAAGCAGGAATGACATGACATGATGACAGCAACGGATTGAAACGTTTCCCTGACGACGTTTCCCTGAGTTCTAGTTGTTATTATTACTTCTGCCTCAAAACTAAAATGCCATTAGTTTGTTTGACACGTTTTTACCTGCACGTTGCCCCATCATCAAAATATCTTTTAAAAAAACACTGGACAACTGTCACCAAAATATGATAGGTATGATTTGTTGTTCAAATACAATAGTAGCATCTTTAAATAAGGAAACAACTTAAAAATATCAACAATTTCTGCCCCTTTTCAAAAGTTCTTAAAGTATCTCTAGTCAGAAAAGCCTGTTAGGAATTCATCCCAAAATAAAATACTCTTGACATTCAGATAAGGGCTACAATTGGTAAATTAAGAGAAAATGTACTATGACAGACACACACTTGGGCAACTGGTGGCGAAAAATACACAAAAGGGCAACAAAAAAACATAAAATGACAACAAATAACTTTTAATTTTACAAATCACCAGCAAAAATCACTCTAAAACAGACATAACAGCATAAATATATAAAAACCTTTAACACATACAATAGTTACAATGGAAGTCTAAAATTAGTATCAATTTAAATGTCAATCAAATCAAATCAATAAATACAATTTTAAAGAGGCAAAGAAAAGAAAAAAGTAGACAAGAAAAGATGATTAAAAATACATAGAATCCAGGCCTATATATAAGAAAAAGTTTCTAAGTCACTATCCTACATCATGGCAAATTTAGCAGTTTTAAAGCACTTAGTATAAAATAGTAAAAATCAAAGGTTGACAATGTAAATATTTGTAAAGAAAAACCTGCAAACCATTGGTATACCAAAGAAAGGACATTAAGTACTAAATACCCAGAATGCATGTCACAGAAAAACCCGTCAAGTAAAATAAACGAGTAAAGGCTATGACAGGGTTTTTAACCATGGGGGCTCCACTGGGTTGAAAAGAGTCAACTGAAATGTCTACTAATTGATACAAAAAATTAAAAAATGGACCTGATCAAAATGACAGTTTATTTATTTTTTATTCTGATTATTCTTTTTCAAAGTAAAACACCACACAAAATCTCAAACAACTGTATACTAAACTTTCACTTTCTCAAATATAATTCAAGTTTAAATAAAATGCAGTTTCAAAAAATATCAGACCTGGTGCATCTTGTCACTTTGTGCATTAATTCTAACAGACTATACACAGTATATGATCAAAAACTAATTCCAGAAGAAGAAAAATGTCTCTTGCATCGCTAGAAATTCGTTAAAAAACAAAAAAACAAAAAAAAAAAGAAATAACAATTGTAAAAATTGGGTCACAAGCAAAAAAAGGTTGGGAACTAGGGATGTAATGATTCACTGAACTCCCAATACGATTCGATTCACGATACTGGGTTCACAATACGATTCTCTCACAATTTATTTTACAAAATGGGACTGTAGACAAATGATGACTGAAAAATATATTCTTTTATATTTTTTTTGGGAAAAAAAATAGAAAATACTGTACTATTTTCCTTTTATTTTTAATTGTCAAAAGAATCCCTTGATAAACTATTCAAAACAATGCGATTTATCTAAAAATAAATCAAGGAATAATACAAATGAAGAAGAAGCCCTATTATTTTAAATTCTGGGTTCAATAGTAAACAATGCAAAACTGCATAAAAGTTCTTTTTCTTTTTAAAAGTGCAACTGAAATGTATTTTGTGCCTTAACAAAACAGTCATTGCACTGTATTTACGTCAGATATTTGTTTAGACCAGCAGAGGGCGCTGGTAACCCAGTGGTCGGTTGGCATGCATATATTCATGCAGTGAAGAAGAGATGCTATGCGCTAGCAGACAGAGGTAATAGAAAAATGTGACTTTTACAGATATTTTTTGGTGCTAAAGGGGTAAGGAATCATTTATGAACATGTTTAAGAGTAGAAGAAAGTAGTAGCAGATTCCGCCTGCCGCTAACACTTTTAGACAAGAGAAGGATAAATATATAAAGAAGTACTGCGATTCAATTTTCACAATATCGATGTGAACCGTGATACCTACGAGTCGATTTTTAACTGCCTTACGATTAATCTTTACATCCCTATTGGGAACTATGATGTGTTGCCATGTCTAAGAAAACATCTAGTGAAAAGTCATCTGTCCAGATTCAAATAAATGATATTGACTGCCACATGACACAAAGTTTGAAAATAAAACTCTCAAACGCCCACGACTTACCTCTAAACAACAGGAAGTCATCTAACACAAATATAGAAGTTAAATGTGCTTTCCTGTAGATGAAATAGTGAACTGTCCAGTATTTCCTTTACAACTACTGTATCTACTGTATGATCAGCATGAAGAGGTTCACAATATGAAAGCTGCTCGGAATGTCCTCACAGCTTGAAACAGGTAAGTGCGCATATACCAATAAAATGTACAACCCTAAAAAGTGTCATTTTGATGGTTTATTTCTATGTTTTTATAGTCACAGCATAGAGAACAGAAACAAAGAAAGCCAAGTCCTTATTTTTTACACTTCCCACACTGCAGCAGCTGCCTTCAGGGCTACAAAACCCAATGAGACAGTAATCCAGTCTCCTTTAAAACCCTCATGGCCTTTATAAATCAGACAGGTCACACTGTCAGCCAACAACACAGAGGCCGTAAATTGATGCTAAACAAGCAATGTAGCAAATAGCCTCTGAGAATGTTAAATTGTTCTTTACATTAATCTTTAGAACCAGGCTTTTCAGGCAGCTGGATGAGGCCAGGCTCTTTCTTCAATAATAAAAACAATTTTATTTATCTGTCATTCATTTTCCCCAATTCTGTTTCAGAGATCTGTATCATTTCCACGTCAGTTTTCCCTTTCCCGTTTTGTTTCCGTCTTATCAGCTCTCCCAAATAAGTTGATAGATTTCTTTTTTAAACTTCCCCAAAACCCAGCCGAACATGTGTTAAAAACTTTTTTTTCTGAGATAAAGCAATCATAAGACCCTAAAAACTAGTTTAAATATGATGAGCACACTTAAACTGGGACGAAAATGCAGTAAGACTTGAAAAATTTGAAAACACCCACTTTTCGGAGGTAAAGTATAGTAAGGCATAAAAAAATTAAAAAAAATATTCTGAATTTTTTTTTGGAGATAAGGCTATCATAAGACCCTAAAAACTAGTTCAAATATAATAAGCACGCTTAAACTGGGACGGAAAATGCAGTAAGGCATGAAAAATATGAAAAACACCCACATTTCGGAGGCAAGGCTATAGTAAGACATACAAAATAAAAAAAAATATTTTGAATTTTTTTTTTTTTAGATAAGGCTATCATAAGACCCTAAAAACTAGTTCAAAGCTATAGTAAGGCATTCAAAATTACAAAAAATGTGACTTTTTTTTTCTGAGATAAGGCCATTTTGAGACCCTAAAAACTACTGCAAATATAATGCACATACTTAAACAGGGCTAAAGAAGGATTAGGGCACAAAAAACGCCTAAAATCCAAAATCACCCAAAATCAAAAGTAAGGCTATAGTAAGGCACATTTTTTTTAAAATTCCAAAAAAAAAAAAAAATTGAGTTAAGACCATCATTCGACCCTTAAAACGACTGCAAATATAATGCACATACTTAAACAGGGCTAAAGAAGCATTAAGGCACAAAAAACGACAATAATCCAAAATCACCCAAAATAGGAAGTAAGGCTATAGTAAGACTTTTTTTTTTTCTTAAATTCCAAAAAAAAAAAAATTGAGTCATAACCATCATAAGACCCTTAACACTACTGCAAATATAGTGCACATACTTAAACAGGGCTAAAGAAGCATGAGGGCACAAAAAACGACAATAAACCAAAATCACCTAAATTTGGATTTAAGGCTAAAATTTAAAAAAAAAAAAAAATTGAGTTAAGACCATCATTAGACCCTTAAAACTACTGCAAATATAACGCACATACCTAAACAGGGCTAAGTAGGCATTAAGGCACAAAAAACGACTATAATCCAAAATCATACAAAATCAAAAGTAAGGCTATAGTAAGGCTTATTTTTCAAAAATTAAAAAAAAAAAAAAATTGAGTTAAGAACATCATTAGACCCTAAAAACTACTGCAAATATAATGCACATAATTAAACAGGGCTAAAGAAGCATTAAGGCACAAAAAACGACAATAAACCAAAAACACCCAGAATTGGAAGTAAGACTATAGTAAGGCATATTTTTTAAAAATAAAAAAAAATAAAAAATTGAGTTAAGACCATAATTAAACCCTTAAAACTACTGCAAATATAATGCACATACTTAAACAGGGCTAAAGAAGCATTAAGGCACAGAAAACGACAATAAACCAAAATCACCTAAATTTGGATTTAAGGCTATAGTAAGGCATATTTTTAAAAAAAAAAAAAAATTGAGTTAAGACCATAATTAAACCCTTAAAACTACTGCAAATATAATGCACATACTTAAACAGGGCTAAAGAAGCATTAAGGCACAAAAAAGGACTATATTCCAAAATCACCCAAAATCGGAAGTAAGGCTATAGTAAGGCATTTTTTTTTTAAATTTTCAAAAAAAAAAAAAAATTGAGTTAAGACCATCATTAGACCCTTAAAACTACTGCAAATATAATGCACATACTTAGACAGGGCTAAAGAAGCATTAAAGCACAAAAAACGACAATTATCCAAAATCACCCAAAATCAAAAGTAAGGCTATAGTAAGGCTTATTTTTAAAAAATTAAAAAAAAAAAAAAAAATTGAGTTAATAACATCATTAGACCCTAAAAACTACTGCAAATATAATGCAAATACTTAGACAGGGCTAAAGAAGCATTAAAGCACAAAAAACGACAATAAACCAAAAACACCCAGAATTGGAAGTAAGACTATAGTAAGGCATATCTTTTTTTAAATTTCAAAAAAAAAAAAAAAATTGAGTTAAGACCATGATTAGACCTTAAAAACTACTGCAAATATAATGCACATACTTAAACAAGGCTGAGAAGCATTAAGGCACAAAAAACGACTATAATCCAAAATCACCCAAAATTGGAAGTAAGGCCAATTAAGGCATATTTTTCAAAAATTTCCAAAAAAAAAAAAAATTGAGTTAAGACCATCATTAGACCCTTAAAACTACTGCAAATATAATGCACATAATTAAACAGGGCTAAAGAAGCATTAAGGCACAAAAAACGACAATACAACACAAATCACCCTAATTTGGATTTAGACTAGTAGTAGGCTTTTTTTTCAAAAATTAAAAAAAAAAAAAAAAATGAGTTAAGACCATCATTAGACCCTAAAAACTACTGCAATATATAATGCACATACTAAACAGGCTAAAGAAGCATTAACAGCACAAAAAACGACAATAACCAAAAACACCCAGAATTGGAAGTAAGACTATCGTAAGGCATATTTTTTTAAACTTCCACAAAAAAAAATAATTGAGTTAAGACCATAATTAAAACCTTAAAACTACTGCAATATAATGCACATACTTAAACAGGGGCTAAAGAAGCATTAGGCACAAAAAACGACAATAAACCAAAATCACCTAAATTTGGATTTAAGGCTATAGTAAGGCATATTTAAAAAAAAAAAAAAAAATTTCAGGTTAAGACCATAATTAAACCCTTTAAAACTACTGCAAATTATAATGCACATACTTAGACAGGGACTTAAAGAAGCATTAATAGCACAAAAACAGACAATAAACCAAAAACACCCAGTAATTGGAAAGTAAGACTATAGTAAGGCATATCTTTTTTTTAAATTTCCAAAAAAAAAAATAAAATTGAGTTTAAGACCATGAATTAGACCTTAAACAACTACTGCAAATATAATGCACATACTTAAACAAGGCTGAGAAAGCATTTTAAAGCACAAAACCGACTATAATCCAAAATCACCCAAAATTGGAAGTAAGGCTATAGTAAGGCATATTTTTCAAAAATTTCCAAAAATAAAAAAAAATTGAGTTTAAGACCATCCAATAGACCCTAAAAACTACTGCAAATATAATGCACATACTTAGACAGGGCTAAAGAAGCATTAAAGCACAAAAAACGACAATTATCCAAAATCACCCACAATCAAAAGTAAGGCTATAGTAAGGCATATTTTTCAAAAATTTCCAAAAAAAAAAAAATTGAGTTAAGACATCATTAGACCCTAAAACAACTGCAAATATAATGCACATACTTAAACAGGGCTAAAGAAACCTTAAGGCACAAAAAAGAATAAAATCCACAATCACCCAAATTTAGAAGTAAGGCTATAGTAAGGCATATTTTTTAAAAATTTAAAAAAAAAAAAAAATTGAGTTAAGACCATAATTAAACCCTTAAAACTACTGCAAATATAAGCACATACTTAAACAGGGCTAAAGAAGCATTAAGGCCAAAAAAAAACGACTATAATCCAAAATCACCCAAAATCAAAGTAAGGCTATTAGTAAGGCATATTTTTCAAAAATTTCCAAAAAAAAAAATTGAGCGACCATCATTAGACCCTAAAAACAACTGCAAATAATGCACATACTTAAACAGGGCTAAAGAACTTAAGGCACAAAAAAATAAAACCAAAATCACCCAAATTTAGAGTAAGGCTCTAGTAAGGCATATTTTTTAAAAATTTAAAAAAAAAAAATTGGTAAGACCATAATTAAACCCTAAAACTACTGCAAATATAATGCACATACTTAACAAGGGCGAAAGAGCATT